>NC_053154.1:334224430-334376930 GCF_016835505.1 Polypterus senegalus
GGACAGGTGTCTCTATTTGGAATTTCAGCACAGACAAATTGATCTTCATCATCAGCAGTTAACAATTGTTTTTGCAAAGTAACCAATGAATGCATGGGAGTTAAACCCTGTTTTTGAAATTCTCTGACTTAAACTCATTTCCTTTTGTCTGCATCAATGCGATCTGTGCTATCTTTTTTTTTTGATGCTGTAGCAAGTGACGTAATAAAGTGTCACAAAAGTTCGACTTTCACAATCGCCGACTGCGTAACCCCAAACACAACTTTCTAGCACCCTCTGCAACCCCTCCTCCCACGGGTCTCGCCAACTGCATCAATCAGCACCCAGCTATCAGTCTGCCGTGGGGCACTCTGCCATCCCTCGAATGGACCTAACAGTCACTTAAAACAACAAAGGCTTCAGCTTGGCTCGGACGCTAAAATACTTTTGACTGTAACTGCTTTCACATTCTGTACCTTTCTCTGCATTTGTATCTCTTTTCTCTGCGCTGCTCTTTCTTCTTTGCTGAGAGCACAGGCTCTGTGTGTGCCACTGGACTTTACACGGCTGAATGTTTTGCTGGCTGTCCGAGCTCTTATTTGATAAGAAGGGCATGTCTTGCAAGACTCTTATGTTCAACGTCCCCGCGAGACGGCCCTGGGACAATCTGTTGGCACCAAGTCTCATGTTTAGGGTCCCCACGAGATGCTCCGTTGTCAGTCTTTGTGTCTCGCGGGTCTTTAAAATGTCTTTCGAGAACTTCCAAGATGATCACGTCTCGTCGCCTGGCTTTTACATTCCAGGATTTTTTTTTATATATACAGTAGAGAGATTATATTATATTATATTATATTATATTATATTATATTATATTATATTATAAATACCTCCAATATCTAAAACTGATTCCTGGGGTGACGACATCACTTATAAATGGCAATGTGAACAAACAATGCATGGAAAGGCGCTATATAAAGAGAACCAATCACATTCTGCTGCCTAATATATGTGGGACTGTCGGCGCGCTGACTTACACTACAGAGACAGAGAAAAAAATACATTACAGCTGTGCTCAAGTTGAAAAGGCGCTATATAAAACTACAACAGCCAGTCTCCACACGTCTGTCTGGCTTAACTGAGGGTATCACTAAACCCTTCAAGCTGAACGCCATTAGCAGTTTGTGCCACGACGGCTTGGCGGCCGAGCAGGAGACCACGCTCTGTGCCTTTCTGAGTACTCCTGAGCTGTGTAAAGCACCTTGCAGGTCGTCTGCCTTCTTGAATCCAGCAGGGACCTTTAAAAGTTGAAGGGTGGGTTTGTCCCCCTGCGTCCCCTCACTCTGCTTCCTCTAATAATGGGAGCACCTGAGCCGAAGCAGAGGGTCTGAATACTCAGATCAAGGTGACACTTCACTTTTTGTTTGTTAATGCTGCTTTCACTTTAATATTATGGGATGTTGAGTGTTGTCTGAGGAGGGGGAAAAAAGGAACTGAAATCCTTTGAGGACAAGGTGGCGACAAGTCAGGGGGTCCTGCTGATTCACTTCAGTCTCTGGGGTCTGATGACATGTTTTGTGGGTTCACCCATTGAGTCGGGGGCCGTCCCCGGTTGGTTGCCAAGCTGTATTATATATGTTGGTAGTGGGCTGCAGTTGGCACCCCATCCAGGTCTGATGGTCACTCTATATGTCCCTATAACCCCTCGGTGGGTTCAAAAAACACTTTATTGGGAAAAAGTGGGCCGTGACACCAGACAGGTTGAGGAGCACCGCAGCAGGGGGTCAAATCAGACAATTAGGAATCGCAGAGGACCCCACAACTATACAACCTTCCAGCAGAGGTTCACAGGCACCCCCCCTTTTCATTTCCCCCCTCCCGTTGACCCCAATTAGTCTCCCAGGCCCACCACGCCTAAGGACTAAGTGGTCTCCTACAGCACAGGCTCTTGCCCAGTTGTGCTCCAGCTTGTCCCGTCACGGTTCATCAGGATGTCACAATTTGCAAGTGCAGGTGGGCTGCAGCTCAATGCTTAATGATTAAAGGCCTCCCCCCCCGGCCCCCCAGCTTGCAAACCCCACCCCCGTCCTGTCGGCTCAATGATTCACTTCAAGACTCTTCAGTCTCCTAAATCTCACTGCAGAATGAGGACCTCTAAGCGCTCACTGATGCCCGTCAGAAACATGCTGGACACCGTGAACCTGCGCTGGGCAAGAGCTGCAAATCACGGAGAGGAGAAGCGGGCGGCTCATGAAATCCAAATCCTCGAGAGGAACACAGCCCAGCGCTGCCATGAAGTG
The DNA here is from genome assembly GCF_016835505.1 of Polypterus senegalus. Taxonomy (NCBI): domain Eukaryota; kingdom Metazoa; phylum Chordata; class Cladistia; order Polypteriformes; family Polypteridae; genus Polypterus; species Polypterus senegalus. The sequence continues at coordinate 334,226,707 of NC_053154.1, forward strand.
GAAAGGGAGAAGGCGGCGATGGCGAGAGTCCTGGAGCGGGTGAGACGATCCAGCGGATATCTGGAAGAAGGCAAGGCCTCGGCCTCCACGCGGCCCCCTGCTGCGAACTGACGATGAGACGACGGTCCCCCATGGCTCACCCTTAACTGTCCACTTCCTTAGGCTGGGGATTTTGGGCCACCAGGCTGGACCGCCATATCTGTAAGTAACAGATGGTGTGCACCATAGTGGACGTACTGGCGACTTTGAATCCAACGATTTGTGGTCACATCCCACCTCTGCCATCTTATGGGAAACGGATGAAAAGAAGGAAGCGAATCCTCGCCGGTACCGCTGGACCAACTGCTTCTGTCTAAATGGCCGTCTCCATGTATTACCAAAGCTGACCTCAAGGTGTTTTGGTCCGTCCAGGACTCCTCCTTGGCTTCTTTATTATTATTATTTGTTTTTATTATCGTTCCTCATCTTCCGTTATTTTTCATAATATTGTTCTGTTCATTAATAATTTAAAGATCTCTTCATTACCTGTTTAGTTATTTTGTAGTATCAATTGTACTATATGTGTGTCCTGCAGGTCTCTTATATCCCCTTATGTTGTGTGGGAGGCGGGGCCACTTGTCAATCAACTTTAAAGGTCCGCCCCTCCCCCCCGCCCCGCAAGTCCTATAAAGGCAGGCTGGGAATTGAAGTCCAGGGCGGCTCATTTTGAATGGCAGACTTGTGAGTTTTGTGATTTGCTTTGATTTTGTTCTCTAACTCTCGATGATTTTTGGCTTTTCTCGTGGATTTTGTTTTGGGATCGCCTGGCCATTCCGTTCGTATTTTTTTTTTTTTACTGTTGTAAACTATTTTCTTGTGTTTTTCCTTATTCCTCCAATACATCCTTCTTTTCTGATGTTTCTTCATTGCCTTGTTGTGCACAAGCCAGGGGTTGACGGTGGTCCTCTCCTTTCCTGAGGCGTTTTGTGTGTTTTTCAGGACTTTTCATATTACATTTTTTTCATTTTTGGCCTGCCACGCTAGTGGAATCTCAGCTGCCATCTGGTGCACCACCTTCGGAGCTGGGATTCAAGCTTGGCTGTCGCTGGGGCTCTCACACCACTTTGGCCACTTTTTAGGATAAATCACAACACAAGGTTAGATAGTAGGCAGTTGCATTTATATGGCACTTTTCTAGACACTCACAAGTCTCAGCACGGGCAGAGGAGCCCACTTGAACCACCACCACCACCAACGTGTGGCATCCACCTGGCTAGTGTGACGGCGGCCACACACGAGCTGTTAGGAGGTGAAGGGGTGACAGAGGTAGTTTGCCTTTACAACCCGTTTTCAGGAAAAGGTGTTTGTCATCGGTGGTCAGTTTTCATCAGTAGTGTCGGGAGTGGGAGCTTCAGCGTTCTCTGGTGCCCCATCCTCTCATCTTCCAGCCCCAGAAGCAAGCCCCCCAAGCTCTTAGCGGACACCTTGAAGGCTCCATCAGGGTCTGCCATTCCTGCCCGGTTCAAGGGACGGCACTGTTGCTCACTCCTTCATCCTTTCCATCTGCAGTCCCAGAAGTCCTCAGTTCCCCATAAAGCTCCAGAAGCCCCACCCCTTCCTTATCACATGACAGAACTGGGACCTGCCTCTGTCCAGAGGGGGCACTCCAGGCACACCCCGAACCCCGGCTGAGAACAAGTGGGTGGCACCCTGACTCCTGACTCTGTGGTCCTTCTTGTTAGTGGGATGGGAATCTCGAGGATCTACAGTTGTGTGAAAAAGTAAGTGCACCCCGGGAGAGTTTTCTACTTTTTTTTGAAATTCGTGGAAATGTCGACATTGCAGGTGAGGTAAGTGAAACAACAACAAAGGCAGTTTGGCTTTGCAATCGTCGACTTAATGAGAAAGGAGCAGATCTGCCGTTTCTGTCTGTGGAAGGAGTGGAAGTCCAACCTTGGCTCCAATGGCTGGCATTGCCCCCCAAAGTTGGAAACTCCAGGGACTTTCTAAAGGTCTCAGACATCACCATCCCCCTCATAGCTGTGCCATGTTTGGGGTGTCCTGTATTAACAGATACCCCCCCACAGCATCTCAAATCTCATTCCAGATCTTTCCATTGCTTTCTTTTCAACCTTCTCTTGATGGATTTACTGGCATGTTTTGGGTCATTGGTTGAGTTTCAGTCTTCTGAAAGTTGGTCTCCCATTGGCCTCAAGCCCCCTCTGGTACAATGAAGAATTCCCAGTGGACTCTGTGATGCTGAGCTGTGCAGCCCCAAATCAGAACATTTCCACCATCATGTCTTTACAGTCTGTTGTGGGCTGGCACCATGCCCAGGGTTTGTTTCCTGCCTTGCGCCCTGTGTTGGCTGGGATTGGCTCCAGCAGACCCCCATGACCCTGTAGTTAGGATATAATGGGTTGGATAATGGATGGATGGATGGATGTCTTTACAGTCGATATCAGGCTCTGGTGGTCTAATGCTGTCTTTGGCTTTCACCAAACATGTCTTCTGGGCGTCACCACCAAACATGTCTTCTGCCATGTCTGCCTTGATGTTCACAGCGTGTTGTTCCTGGACAAACCCTGATGATCTTCCTGGACAGCAAAGCTTTTCTCCTCACACATCTTATAAATGCTGACGACTTTGCGTTGTAATTTTTCTAATGGTTGACTCAGGTGGTTTAATTTCAGCGGTGGCAACAGCTACCTGGGGGTCTCATGATGGAATCCTGGGCTTCTTGTGTCTTGTGGCTGAACTTGCTGGGGTGGCCTGGTCTGGTCAAGTCATTGTTATGAGCTCCGAGTCTCAAGCATGCAAGTTCTGAACCGTTCCAAAAATGCCCACTAGAGGGGGAAATCCCATCAAAAACCCTGGCTAGTAGCTCAGGGCCCACAGGATCTTTGAAAAGTAAAAGATTTATCTATTTTAACAAAAGAAAGCACCATAGAGCAGAAACGGTGAAAGGAATTGGCTGGAGCAATAAGGAAATAAAGTGCCAACGACATCCTAATGGGACATCCAATTGGGGGCAACTGAGAAAACAGAACAAGAAGATGAAAACCCAGAAAAGAAAAATCACAAAAAGAAAAATCCTCACCGACACCCTAGTGCATCCAACGAACTGCCAGAAACCGTGGAAAACCCACCAGTTTTATAGGGCGTAGGGCAGACCCTGGCGGTGATGGGCGGGTGGTCCCACCAATAAAACACAAGGCACATAATATTGTTCTCTTCATTAATACTGTAATTGAATGCTCTTTTTATTACCTGTTAGTTTTATTCTGTTTAGTTATTTTGTAGTGTCTATTGTAATGTATGTGTGTCCTGCAGGTATCTTATATCCCCTTGTGTTTTGTGGGAGGCGGGGCCACTTGTCAATCAACTTTAAAGACCCGCCCCCACACCCTATAAAGTAGGTCATCATTTATAAGACGTGTGAGGAGAAAAGCTTTGCTGTCCAGGAAGATCATCAGGGTTTGTCCAGGAACAACAAGCTGTGAACATCAAGGCAGACATGGCGTCACCTGACCGTGGGACCAGAAGACATGTTTGGTGAAAGCCAAAGACAGCATTAGACCACCAGAGCCTGATATCGACTGTAAAGACATGATGGTGGAAATGTTCTGATTTGGGCGGGTGGTCCCACCAATAAAACACAAGGCACGTAATGAAGGCTTAAGGACAAAATCGAAATGAAAAAGGAACAAAGAAGATATGCTGCTCAGAAAATGAAGGGGATGCGTAATCATCACAGTGTGACACCAAGAGAGTGAAGCTTCAGGGATGTCATTGTGTCCACTTAGGAAACGCAAATGATTGGGAATCAATGTCACCTGGTTTGGTGCAAATGAAAGTGACAACAGGTGAACAGGAGAGGTGACACCCTCAGAAAGGGAATGGTGGCCACAGACAGTTGTTCTTTACTTCTCCTTCCTGACTGATTCTTCTCTAGTTTTGCGTTTTGCTGGTGCCCTTGTCACTACTGGTAGCATAAGGTGGCACCAGCAGCCTGTTCAGTTTGTACAGCTAGTCCAGCTCCTCCAGGGTGCCACATTAATACGTGACATGACAAGAAGTTTTGCTGCGTCTCCCAAGAGCATGGAGACGGGTCGTTACACGAGGAGAGCTGGCCAGGGCTGTAGAGGGGCATCAACCCAGCAGCAGGACTGGCATCTGCACCTTTGTGCGAGGAGGAGAACAGCCACAGCCTACAAAATGACCTCCAGCTGGCTACTCCGTGTGCTGATTTCTAACCCAACTGTCACAAACAGACTCCACGAAGGTGGCATGAGGGTCATCTAGTGGTACCTTAGCTGACAGCCCATCACCATGCAGCTTGATTGACAGAGAATACCACAACTGGCAGCTCCGTCACTGGTGCCCCATTCTCTTCAGACATGACAGCAGGGTCACACTGAGCACACGTGGCAGACGTGACAGAGTCTGGAGACACCGTGGTGAATATCATGCAGCCCACAACATCGTCCATCTTGACCAGTGTGCCAGTGGGTCAGTGGTGGTCTGAGGTGTCATATCATTGGGGGTCCACATGCTAGACTGTGGTACCCTGACTGCTGTTAGGTACCAGGATGAAGCCATTGTCAGACCTTATGTTGGTTCAGTGGGTTCCTCCTGATGCAGGATGATGCCTAACCCTAACCCTAACCCTCATGTGGCCAGAGTGTGTAGGCAGTTCCTGGATGGCATTGATGCCACTGACTGGCTGGCACATCCCCCTAGACTGGGACGTTATGTATCAGTGCACCTGCTGCCACCAAGTAGCATCACCAAGGTGTGGGAGGAGATCCCCTAGGTCACCAGGAGCATGTGCAGATGTTGTCGGGGGTCCATACAGGCACGTGGGGGGCACACACACTACTGAGTGACATGAGGAGTTGCTGTGATGAGAGTCACTCAAGCTGGCTCAGCCTGGGATTTCCATTTTTGATGTTTGGTGTGATGTTGAGTCGGCCGTCGGTGGGCTGGTGATGTTGGTGCCCTCTGACTGTCGTTCTCAATGAATTACCCAGGATTACTCAGTGAAGATTTTCCACTTGAATATTTCATTCCCTGTGGTGGGCTGGCACCCTGCCCGGGGTTTGTTTCCTGCCTTGCACCCCGTGTTGGCTGGGATTGGCTCCAGCAGAAGCGGGTTGAATAATGGATGGATGGATGGACATTTCATTCCTCAAAATCTGATGTCTGATTTAAGTGTTTCCTTCATTTTTTTGAGCAGTTTAATTAACAAAAGTAACAGGAGCAGTGAACAAAAAGAGGAGACGGAACAAGGACTTGAAGCCCTCGCCAGCGGAGGGACCCTGGCAGAGTCATAACCTTTATCAGTTGGTAAGTGGAATGGAGCATTTCCAGTTGTTTTGGAGACCTTTTGAAATCCTTCCCTGGACTCTAGAACCTTCTTTCTGAAGGCTTCGGGGTCAGGGCCATCTTAAGAGCATTATAGACCCCCCCACCCCGGGCAAAGCAGTGCACCAACACAACCACTCAGCAAGTCACAGCATACATAGATTAGCATGGGACCCCTATGCTCGTGGGACCCTTGGGCAACTGCCCAGCATGCCCACTGAGGTAAGATGGCCCTGCTCAGGGGGCTCTTTTGGTCTTGGCTTGTGGGGCACACACTTCAGGCCAAACCAGATGTCCGAGTTAGGTTTGTGAGGACTGTGTCAGGCGGGGTCTTCTTTCTTCTCTCGCCAGACAGAAGACCCCCACTTCAGTTAAAAGACACACAGAATGCCCAGGCTTGGAGTTTGCAAAAAAAAAAAGCCTTGCAGATTATAAGAGACAAGATTCCCTGGACTGATGAAACCAAGACTGGCATCAAGTCTGGAGGAAAGCAAACCCCCCCATCAGTGGTGTGAATTATTGTGGTGGCAGCAACATCAGGGAATGGGAGACGAGACAAAAAGACTGAAGGAGAGCTGAAGAGAGCAAACTCACTCAGATGGGACCAGAGGTTCACAAAGCAAAGGCAACACAGGAATCACTTGGGGACAACTCCGGGAATGTCCTTGAGTAGCCCACCTAGAGCCTTGTGGCCGGGGCAGGGACTGGGAGACTATGTGGAGTTGAGCGAAAGCTGAAGTTGAATGGAGCCAAGCACAGAGACATCCTTAAGGAAAACCTCCTGCAGAGCATTCTGGGCCTCAGACAATGACCTTAAGCACAAAGTGATGCCAAGGCAGGAGTGGAGGGTGAGGGTCAATGTCCCCGAGTGTCCCTGCTAGAGTCAAGATATGAACATCTCTGGGGAGACCCGACAACAGCTGTCCACTGAGGGTCTCCATCCAGCCTGACTGAGCTTGAGAAGAATGGCAGACGATCCCCAAATCCTGGTGTGAGAAGCTTGTGGCTTCAGTCCCAGGAAGACTCCAGACAGGAATGGCTGCCCAAGGGGCTTCAATCTAATTACCGAGTGAAGGGTCCGAACACTTGAGTCACTGACATGTTTCGGTTATTTCATTTTTGATAAATTTGTAAAAAAGTTCTTTTTTCGCTTTGTCATTCTGGGCTATCGAGTGTTGTGAAACAAGTGAAGGGTCTGAAGACCCTCTGAAGGCGACGTAAGTCTTGAAACAGCACCGATGAAACCTCACATTGGACCACCACGGGCAGTTTTTGGTCTCTGGGCTGCAGAAATGACAGACTGTGGCAACGCTAGAAAAAAAAAGTCCAGAGGAGAGCAACTGGGCTGATTCAGGACCAGGGCCATCTTAATGAATGGGCACAACGGGCACTGGTGTGGGGGCATAGGGGCCCATGATGTTTCTGCTTTGTTTTTAAAACAGGGGCTGCTGTGCACTACTTTGGCGGGGGGCCTATGATGCTGGTAAGATGGCCCTGTTCAGGACCACGGAGAGCAACTGAGGACATTTGGTTTAAGCAAACAGAGACTAAGAGGTGACAGACCGAGATGTTTAAAATCACACCTGTTACTCGTGAACGTTTCAAACTATAAGGGAAGATTCTTCTTAATGAATACGGTGCACTGGCGAGGCCTCATCTGCAGTACTGGGGCAGTTTTGGTCTCCATTTTATAAACAAAAAGACACATCAGCACCAGAGAAAGTCCTGACGGGAGCAGCTGGGCTGATTTAGGACCACGGAGAGCATCTGAGGAACACCTGAAGGAGACGAGTCAACGGAGATCAACAGGTGACCTGACTGAAGGGCGTAACATTATGACGGGTGTCAGCCCACTGGAGCCCACCTCTTACTTTTTATGAAATGAATTCTTCAACAAGAACGCGGGGACAAAGATGGACTCTTGTTTGGGGCAAACCTTACATGGGCATTACAGAGATTTTCACGTGGAAATGAATGACCAAGGAGTACTAGGACTTTGGGAGCCTTCGAAAGTCAGCTGAAGAAATTAGGTGGCATTTTTGGGGCAAATGTCACATTCTTGTCACAATTGTTCTAATATTCACTGTCACTCCCTCATGCTGACAAGACAGGTGACCGTAATGTGGCCTCAATGTCATCAGTGGCACTATTGTGGCTCAGAGGTTAGCGCCGTCACTGTCTCACCAGAGCCCGAGTGCCAATCCCAGCCTGGGCACCACCTATGTGGCGTTTGAGTCTCCCCCACTTGCTCTTGTGGGTCTCCTACTACATGTCAAAGGACTTTGTGTGTGAGTGAGTAAGTGTGTAAATGTGTGTGTGTCTGTATGCATGTGTGTGTATATGGGTGTGTGTGTCAGAGTGAGTATGTGTGTGTGTGTTTGGTAAAAATCCAAAAGACTATGTGTGTGTGTGAGTGAGTGTGAGTGTGAATGTGTGTGTCTGTATGTGTGTGTGTGTGAGTGCATATGTGTGTGAGTGTGTGTCTATTAGGATAACTGGTGGCCACAGAAAGCAAGTGATATTTTTGCAAAAGTCTGGTGTGTAAAAAGTCTGGTGTGGCAGAGTGAAAACACACTCACACAAACACACACAGACACAGACGCACACACATTCACACACACATTTACACACACACACATATTCACACACACAGACACACACATGCACACTCGCACTCACTCACACACATTCACACACACACTCACACTCACACTCACTCACACACACAGACACACACATTCACACACACATTCACACTCACACTCACTCACACACATGCACACACATGCACACACACACATTCACACACACAGACACACACATCTTCAGAGTAAGTAACGGGTTTCAATAACTGTGAGAAGTGATGTCTAATTACTGTGAGAAGTGATGTCTAATTACTGTAAGAAACTGGGAAGGAGAAATACAGTAAATGGGGGTCCTCCAGTAACTAATCCTGAGACCCCCTGCATCAGCTGGTCACCTGTTGGCTCTCGTTGTTTGGCTGCTGGTTAAGGACTGAGAATTGTGAAGAGCAAGAAAGGCTTGAAGAAGAGTCCATAACTGTCAGCAGGCCAGAATGAAAGAAGCTCCTGCAGGACACCCCTGGTCAGAATCCACTGGCGACTCTGCACCCCCGATGGACCCTCAATGGACCCCTGATGGACGCGGCGGGTGCTGATTGGACATGAAGACTGGGCCTCTGAAAACAGCAAGCGTTTTAAAGCCATCGGTCACAAGTGTCAGTCCTTCTGTCACCAGGGCAGATTTCTCCTGCCCCCCATAACCCCCAACCTTTCTCCTTCCGTACGCCATGCCTGTGATTGCTCAGCCACCTGGGTGGGTTCTCAAGGATTAAATCCCATTGGTGTCCACACCATTAGTCACGAACGACGAAGAGGGCTCAAAGAGAATCAAGTGGCGTCATAAGGGACCAGTAGGTGGCGCACTTCTCTTATTGCCCCTGCTTGGTGTCACGAGGCCCCCAGTGAGCTCCGTTGTCTTCTTTCTTTTTGGCTGTTTAGATGCTGTGACATCCTGTGAGCTCTGCAGGTGGCACCATTCAGAGATGGACAGCGAGGCTGATGTGCAAGGCATGGCATGAGGGCAGATGCAGTGACCGGAAGTGTCCACGTCTTGAAAGTCAGACATGGCCCTGCTCTCTTGGGCTTCATGCCCACTGGTGTCCTTGAGGCTGGTCTGACAGTAACGAGAAAACTGGTGAGAACTGAAGGAAGGAAAAGAAAAGGGAAGGACCCGACGAAGAAGACTCAAAAACAGAGCACCCATCAAAGTGCCCACTAAACAGGGAGATGTTGGTCATGTGGGACTGGAGACAGCAGCCTGGCATTCCTTGGCAATACATCTGCCGGTTGTCTTCACTTCAGAATAGAGAAACAGGGCAGCCAAGGCAGGCCTCAGCCTGCTTCAACACTTTATGTAGGAGGTGCCCACCTGGCACAGAGGAAAATAAAGCAGCCTGCCCTCACCCGGCCATGTTTATTCAAACATCACCTATGTGGAGGTGTTGCCTCCATGACAAAGCGGTAAATGTGGCTGAATTAGGTCTTTGGTGTCTAATAGAGTAGAGGTCGCCCACCAGCTGGCGAGAGTTCTGGGGCACACTGTCACTACACAAAACTCTCTTCCATGTTGGAGCAGAGCAGGAAGGAATCCACCAGCCTGGGCTTAATCAGCTGCTGAAAATCCGAGTCTTGGATGCGCTCAGGACAGCTGGCTGCAAGTCTCCGAAGGGCGGCCTGAGGAAGATGAAAAGCAGTCAGTGACAATGGCAGGGCAAGAAGAGAGGGCACAGCGACGAGACACAAGGAACCTGCGAGACGAGGTGAAAGGGTCCTGCATGACAAGATGAGAAGGAACAGTGACAAGACACAAGGAACCTGCCGGACAACACAAGAGGGTACAGTGATGAGACACGAGGGGCCTGCAAGACAAGATGAGAGGGTACAGTGACAAGAAGCAACTGACTTGTATGAAAAGAGACGAGATAACAGGGACCTGCACAAAAATGAAAGAAGAGCAATGAGATGCAAGGGACTTGCACGAGATGATAAGAAGGAATAGTGACAAGACACAAGGAACCTGCGTGACAACACAAGAGGGTACAGTGACGAGACACGAGGGGCCTGCCAGATGAGAGGGAACAGTGATGAGACACAAGGGATCTCTGCATAACAAGATGAAAGGATACGGTGACAAGAAACAAGGGACCTGAAAGACCTGTTGAGAAGGTTCATCGATGAGACGCAAGGGACCTGCATGACAAGATGAGAGGGTACAGAGACAAGACATAAGGGACCTACACAAATATTAAAGATGGAACAGCAGTGACAAACAAGGCACTTGCACAAGAAGATGAGAGGGAACAGTGACAAGACACAAAGAACCATCATGACAAGACAAGAGGGTACAGTGACGAGACACGAGGAGCCTGCAAGACGAGGTGAGAGGGTACAGTGACAAGATACAATGGACTTGCATGAAAAGACAAGAGGGTACGAGATGAGATAATAGGGACCTGCAGAAACATAAAAGAATAGCAATGAGATACAAGGGACTTTGCACAAGAAGATAAGAAGGAACAGTGACAAGACACGAGGAAAAATGATGAGACATAATGGACCTGCATGACAAGATGAGAGGGTACAGTGACAAGAAACAAGGGACCTGCACTTAAATAAAACATGAAACAGCAATGACAAACAAGGGACTTGCACAAGAAGATGAGAAGGGGCAGTGACAAGACATGAAGAACCTGCATGACAACACATGAGGGTACCGTGACAAGACACAAGGGGCCTGCCAGATGAGAGGGAACAGTGATGAGACACAAGGGGCCTGCAAAACGAGATAAAAAGGGAACAGTGATGAGACACAAAAAGACGATAGGATGCAGTGACAAGAAACAAGGGACCTGAAAGACAAGTTGAGAAGGTACATCGATGAGATACAAGGGACCTGCATGACAAGATGAGAGGGGACAGTGACAAGAAACAAGGGACCTGCACATAAATAAAACATGGAACAGCAATGACAAACAAGGGACTTGCACAAGAAGATGAAAAGGAACAGTGACAAGACACGAGGAACCTGCAAGATGAGAGGGAACAGTGGTGAGACACAAGGGATCTCTGCATAACAAGATGAAAGGATACGGTGACAAGAAACAAGTGACCTGAAAGACAAGTTGAGAAGGTACATCGATGAGATACAAGGGACCTGCATGACAAGACAAGAGGGAACAGTGACAAGATACAATGGGCCTGCATGAAAAGAGAAGAGGGAACAGAGATGAGATATAAGGGACCTACAGGACAAGATGAGAGGGAACAGTGATGAGACACAAAGGATCTCTGCATAACAAGATGAAAGGATACGGTGACAAGAAACAAGGGACCTGAAAGACCTGTTGAGAAGGTTCATCGATGAGACGCAAGGGACCTGCATGACAAGATGAGAGGGTACAGAGACAAGACATAAGGGACCTACACAAATATTAAAGATGGAACAGCAGTGACAAACAAGGCACTTGCACAAGAAGATGAGAGGGAACAGTGACAAGACACAAAGAACCATCATGACAAGACAAGAGGGTACAGTGACGAGACACGAGGAGCCTGCAAGACGAGGTGAGAGGGTACAGTGACAAGATACAATGGACTTGCATGAAAAGACAAGAGGGTACGAGATGAGATAATAGGGACCTGCAGAAACATAAAAGAATAGCAATGAGATACAAGGGACTTTGCACAAGAAGATAAGAAGGAACACGAGACATGAGGAAAAATGATGAGACATAATGGACCTGCATGACAAGATGAGAGGGTACAGTGACAAGAAACAAGGGACCTGCACATAAGTAAAACATGGAACAGCAATGACAAACAAGGGACTTGCACAAGAAGATGAGAAGGAGCAGTGAAAAGACATGAAGAACCTGCATGACAACACATGAGGGTACCGTGATGAGACACAAGGGGCCTGCAAAACGAGAAAAAAAGGGAACAGTGATGAGACACAAAAAGACGATAGGATGCAGTGACAAGAAACAAGGGACCTGAAAGACAAGTTGAGACAGTACATCGAAGAGACACAAGGGACCTGCACAAAAATAAAGAATGGAACAGCAATGACAAACAAGGGACTTGCACAAGAAGATGAAAAGGAACAGTGACAAGACACGAGGAACCTGCAAGATGAGAGGGAACAGTGATGAGACACAAGGGATATCTGCACAACAAGATGAAAGGATACGGTGACAAGAAACAAGTGACCTGAAAGACAAGTTGAGAAGGTACATCGATGAGATACAAGTGACCTGAAAGACAAGTTGAGAAGGTACATCGATGAGATACAATGGGCCTGCATGAAAAGAGAAGAGGGAACAGAGATGAGATATAAGGGACCTACAGGACAAGATGAGAGGGAACAGCAATGAAACACAATAGACCTGCATGGCAAGACAAGAGAACACAGAAAGGAGGAGGCAGCATGACAACAAAAGAGGGTACAGTGATGAGACAAAAGGGACCTGCACAACAAGATAAGATTGCACAGTGACAAGATACAATGGAGTTGCATGAAAAGACAAAAGGGTGCAGAGATGACATACAAGAGACCTGCATGATGAGACGACAGGGAACAGCAAAGGACATGGACAACAAGACAAGCGGATACAGTGACAAGATACAAGGGACCTGCATGAAAAGAAACGATGGAACAGCCATGGGACACAAGGGTCCTGCAAGACAAGATGACACAAGGAACCTGCAGAACAACACAAGAGGGTAAAGTTAGGAGAGGGACCTGAACGACAAGACAAGACAAGAGAGTACAGTGATGGGATACAAGGGACCTGCACAAGTAGGCAGCAATAGACATCGGTCTGTTCTTCATGACAAGGAGGGGGTCACAGCCACCCCAAGAGGTACCTACCAGACAGGCCACCAAAACAGAGTCGCTGTTGTTCCTCTCGGCCGGCGAGCGGCAGAGCTCTATTAGCCGTGGGATACCTGAAAGGCAGATGAGAGCAGCATAAAGACACCCACCCACACAACACACAAGATGACCAATGAAGATCGATTTCTCAATTTTATATCACATTGAAGTCAACAGTAACAGTTATGACATGGCGTCTTTCATTTGTGCGCAGAGTTTTTCAGTCTCTTCAGAAATGCACACACACACACACACACACACACGCACACACTGGGAGCAGCAGCAGGAAGAGCATTCCGGACCTGCTGATCAACAGGATATGGCGCCCTCTAGTGGCTAACCTGCGGCGACATCACTGACCGTGACACTTGAACACTCCACTCTTTGATTTCCTTTGTCCCCGCGTAGTTTATTATGATGGCTCATTTGCGCTGGAGTGTGGTCAGTTTGTGTTTCCAGAACTGGTTTATTCAGTAAAAATTCACCGCGCTGGGATGTCGTTAGCGTACGCCTGAATGACCTGATGTGGATTCTCTAACAATAGTGATGAGACATTTTGCTATCGTTTGCTGTTGTCCAGCAGTGGTCTCCACAGACGGCCATTCTTTCTATCAGAAGCTTTGTTATGTCCGCACCCCGAATAAAGCATGACATTTGAAGGGTTTCATCGCTACAAACTACACGGAGTAAGTAACACTCGTCTTTTTGGGGGGTATTCCTTTAACATGTAAGCCAGTGCTTCTCAAACTCTGTGCTGGCACCCCCTGTGGCTGCGGGCTTTTATATTGACACATATTTTTAGGAAGTCACTGAGCACTGGAGAGATTCTGAAGGACTGGAAAATGGCAAATATCATCCCATTATATAAAAAGGGTGACAGGGCAGATCCAAGCAACTATAGGCCAGTAAGCTTAGCATGCATCACAGGAAAATTAATGGAAGGAATTATTAAGGATAAGATTGAGCAACACATGGCAAGGACAGGAGTTATTAGGAACAGTCAGTGTGGGTTCAGAAGAGGGAGGTCGTGTTTTACTAACAGGCTGGAATTCTATGAGGAGGCAACAAAAGGATCTGATCAGAGTGGAGCAGATGATGTTATTGATGTGGACTTTCAGAAAGCATTTGATAAGGTGCCACGTGAGAGGGTGGGCATCAAGTTAAAAGAAGTGGGAGTTCAGGGTGATGTTTTTAGATGGGTGCAGAATTGGCTCAGATACAGGAAGCAGAGGGTGATGGTGTGAGGAACCTCATCAGAACTGGCTGATGTTAAGAGTAGTGACCAGCAGGGGTCAGTGCTGGGGCCGCTGCTATTTTTAATATATTGTGAGCTGGAGGGCTGATCGCACCCCAAGAAGATACAGACGGCCCTGGGAAAACCACAACCCCTGAAACACAGGCTACCCTCACATTGCTCCTTACCTCCTCACTTGCGCTATAACGCGTAATACAAACCTCGCGCGATACTCCGCTAACTTGAAACCTTGTGCAGCGCCTGTCAGTTTTGGAATTGATTGTTTGCTTTTCTCTCTCTCTCTGACATTCTCTGCTCCTAGCAGAACTGTCATCTGACTTGTCATGGAGCATGTTTAAGCTTTTGAAAAAGAAACAAATGTTTGTTTGCAGTGTTTGAATAAAATTCCTGTTTTCTACAACCACCTCTGTCTCTGTGCAAATCTGTGACCCAAGCGTGACAAGATATAAATGATTTAGATAGGAATATAAGTAACAAGCTGGTGAAGTTGGCAGATGATACCAAGATAGGTGGATTAGCAGATAATTTGGAATCCGTTATATCATCACAGAAGGACTTGGATAGCAGACAGGCTTGGGCAGATTTGTGGCAGATGAAGTTTAATGTCAGTAAATGTAAAGAATTACACATAGGAAGTAAAAATATTAGGTTTGAATACACAATGGGCGGTCGGAAAATCGAGAGTACACCTATAAGAAGGATTTAGGAGTCATAGTGGACTCCAAGCTATCAACTTCCCAACAGTGTTGAGAAGCCATTAAGAAGGCTAACAGAATGTCAGGTTATATAGCGCCTTGATGTGTGCAGTACAAGTCACTGGAGGTTCTGCCCAGACTTTATAACACACTGGTGAGGCCTCATCTGGAGTCCTGGGTGCAGTTTGGGCCTCCAGGCTACAAAAAGGACATAACAGCACAAGAGAAGGTCCAGAGATGAGCGACCAGGCTGATTCAGGGCTACAGGGGATGAGTTATGAGGGAAGATTAAAAGAGCTGAGCCTTTACAGTTGAAGCAAAAGAAGATTAAGAGGAGACCTGAGTGACGTGTATAAAATGATGAAGTCAATTAGTGCAGTGGACCGAGACGGTGATTTTAAAATGAGTTCATCAAGAACACGGGGACACAGTTGGAAACTTAAGGGGAAATTTCACACAAAATATTACAAAGTTTTTCTTTACACAAAGAACGAGAGACACTTGGAATAAGCGACCAAGTAGCGTGATAGACGGTAAGACGTTAGGGACTTTCAAAACTCGACTTGATGTTATTTTGGAAGAATGAAGTGGACAGGACTGGCGAGCTTTGCTGGTCTGAATGGCCTGTTCTCGTCCAGATTGTTCTAATGTTCTACATTGACCTCTGTGGAGGATGGCCGGCTGTTTATCCTGGCCAATACCCCCAATAACGCCAGGTGGAGCCCTCCTTGCAGCATGGAGGTCCCCAGAAGACCAGCAGGGCATCACGGACAATGGAGTTTTTATGCACCAACCTGCTGGATGCCATGGGGGCCACGAGAGGGAGCTGCAGGGAGGACCGAAGAGTTCTTCGTGCCCTATGACCCGGAAGTTCGTCATAGGTAGAGCGACGGGCTTCTGGGGTGAGAAAAGGACTATTTACCCTGACCCGGAAGGAATAAGGACTTGTGGACTGTTGGGCAGGAACACCTCCGGGTCAGGGAGTATAAAAGGATCATGGGAACTCCCAGACAATGAGCTGAGTTGGGAGGCAGGGTGGCTAAGCGTCTGGGAGTGGAGGATTGGTTATTTGTGATTGTTTATTGAGAATTGTGGAGAGGAGCGTGCTTTGTGCACATTATTATTATAATAAATAATAATTGGATTTTATCTGGTGTCTGACGTGTGGTCTGAGGGTACAAGGGTGCGCGCAAACCCTAATCTGTCACACCTCTAAAATGCAGAAACTGTCAACCATAGCTTACTTCATTAGGCTAGGACTGTGATTCTCATTGAGTTTTGGACCTAGGACCACAAAGTCAAAGATGTGAAAGACCACCTATGATCAACAGCCACACACTACCATAAATGCCCCATTACAATGATCATATTTTGTTTCCTACCCATGTGAAAAATACTGTGACCACCTGAGATGAAAAGAAGAAGAGTTGGCACACAGACTCAAATAGCAGGCTATTGTTTATTGTTGAAGCACCTCCTTAATTTAGGTGCCAGTGTTACGCCCCTACTGTTATGCCCCAAGAAAGACACCAAAAGCCCGGCACAAACACAAGTCTTTCAAACTCACACTGCTCATCGCTCTCTTTCTATGGTACTGCTACTCTATGAGCTACAATGTTGGCTCCATTTTGTTGTTTTTTGGTTTTACCCACAGTTCTCTGCCTCTCACCTGGAGTCTTCTCTCAAGTCTGGGTGGTATATGCTTCCTCAATTTGAATTTCTTGCCTACGAGGTGCTCGACCCTGCCCACCTGGAAGTGAAGTCTGCAATACAAGCTCAAACTTTCCTGGGTTTCACATTTCCAAGTCCCAGATTTTAGCCAGTGATCCTTAATGAGGCCATGAAGATAGAATTATTGTCAGGGAATGGCTCAGGAAAGGAGTCTGACGTAGTGGAGGAGTTAGGTTACAGGACAGAGTTACTGCAAGATTGAAGAAATGTCAAAAGAGAGAAAGAGAAGGAGCAATAAGTGCTAACTTTCTGCCAATGATAGAACAAGATGGATGCAGATTGTCACGGCCTCATGCTCTGAAGGGAACTGGGAGACACAAGAAGAAGAAGAAGAAGAAGAAGAAGGACTGCAATACAGAATCAGAGTGGAAATTAGTAGAGTAGGCGTGAAAGATGTTATCATCTGCAAGATACTCAGACAGGGCGCTCCATGGTTGGGGTCTTAGCGCCATTTCATGTGGCCCTATCAGCAAAAAAAGATGACTAGATCAGTGCATGGACCACCAACACCTGGTCTGGTGGACCACACTTTGAATCCAATTAAACAAAGCAGAACCAAACCTCGAGGGTCACCAGGACTGAGTACTGCCAGTGTAGTGTGAGTGTGTGCATGCAAAGGTCAGTGATGACCAGGAGAGGTGCCACATGAAGCACAGCCACCAGGCTCCTTCTGTCCTTTGACACTCGTACCCGAATCAGTCTGATCGGCACCTACTGTAAAAAATGCTTACAGTGCTTCTGGGCAGCAGCCTGTGCAACGAGTGGGTGTCGGCTGAGACGGGCCAGTGTCACCGCTGCCTTCTGCTGCACCCGCTCGCAAGCAGCACCCTCTGCAGGGCTGGAGGACGATGGCTTCTCAGAGAGCATTGCCAAGAGGCATTCCACACCTGTTAAAAGACACAAAAAGCAGAAAAGACCACTGAATATACTGAACTGTAGGGGGTGCCCAAGTAGCAAACCACACACACACACAGGATCTCAAGTTCAGCGCCCTCTGCTGCCTTTGCCAAGACCAGGTGAGTTACCATTAAAATTATACTTGTCTAGTCAAAATCACAATGGTGGTAATAAGTGGAGAAGGCACTGCACTTTACGTCAAAAGCTTGATGGTTCTGAACCCCAGCAAGGCACCTAACATACACTCACCTAAAGGATTATTAGGAACACCTGTTCAATTTCTCATCAATGCAATTATCTAATCAACCAATCACATGGCAGTTGCTTCAATGCATTTAGGGGTGTGGTCCTGGTCAAGACAATCTCCTGAACTCCAAACTGAATGTCAGAATGGCACAGAAAGGTGATTTAAGCAATTTTGAGCGTGGCATGGTTGTTGGTGCCAGACGGGCCGGTCTGAGTATTTCACAATCTGCTCAGTTACTGGGATTTTCACGCACAACCATTTCTAGGGTTTACAAAGAATGGTGTGAAAAGGGAAAAACATCCAGTATCGGCAGTCCTGTGGGCGAAAATGCCTTGTTGATGCTAGAGGTCAGAGGAGAATGAATGGGCCGACTGATTCAAGCTGATAGAAGAGCAACTTTGACTGAAATAACCACTCGTTACAACCGAGGTATGCAGCAAAGCATTTGTGAAGCCACAACACGCACAACCTTGAGACGGATGGGCTACAACAGCAGAAGACCCCACCGGGTACCACTCATCTCCACTACAAATAGGAAAAAGAGGCTACAATTTGCACGAGCTCACCAAAATTGGACAGTTGAAGACTGGAAAAATGTCGCCTGGTCTGATGAGTCTCAATTTCTGTAGAGTCAGAATTTGGCGTAAACAGAATGAGAACATGGATCCATCATGCCTTGTTACCACTGTGCAGGCTGGTGGTGGTGGTGTAATGGTGTGGGGATGTTTTCTTGGCACACTTTAGGCCCCTTAGTGCCAATTGGGCATCGTTTAAATGCCACGGGCTACCTGAGCATTGTTTCTGACCATGTCCATCCCTTCATGACCACCATGTACCCATCCTCTGATGACTACTTCCAGCAGGATAATGCACCATGTCACAAAGCTCGAATCATTTCAAATTGGTTTCTTGAACATGACAATGAGTTCACTGTACTAAAATGGCCACCACAGTCACCAGATCTCAACCCAATAGAGCATCTTTGGGATGTGGTGGAACGGGAGCTTCGTGCCCTGGATGTGCATCCCACAAATCTCCATCAACTGCAAGATGCTATCCTATCAATATGGGCCAACATTTCTAAAGAATGCTTTCAGCACCTTGTTGAATCAATGCCACGTAGAATTAAGGCAGTTCTGAAGGCGAAAGGGGGTCAAACACCAGATTAGTATGGTGGTCCTAATAATCCTTTAGCTAAGTGTACACTGTATGGTCAAGAGTTTGTGGACACCTGACCTTCAGGCTTATATGAGCTTGTTGGACATCCCATTTCAGAGCCACGGGCACTAATATGGGCACCACCTTCACCCTTTACAGGGTTTTGGAGTGTGCCAGTGGGGAATTTGTGCCCACTCAGCCAAAAGAGTACTTACTATATGAGGTCAGTTACTGATGTTAGGCGAGGAGACCTGGCTCACAACCATTCATCTCAAAGGTGTTCAGCAGATTTGAGGTCAGGGCTCTGTGATGGGCCACATGAGTTCCTCCATGTCTTTATGGACCACAGAGCCAAAGTCACGCTGGAAACGGAAAAGGGCCTTCCACAAACTGGACGGGCACTATCGTCTCAACAGCTGTGGTATATGGTAGCTAGAGTGGTGCTTTCCCATCATAGGAAGTTTCTGGCAGGAGGAAAACTCAGCAACACGCTTGACTCCACTGATGGTTAGAAAAGAGCTTGTTAATCCTGACCACAGTGGGTCCAGCACAGTGCCGGACACACAAGGCTCTCCTCACTGCTCCGTCCTCGGCCCTCTACTCTTCTCTATCTACGTCCTTCCACTTGGCCATATTTGTCACAGCTTTGGACTGGATTGTCATTTTTCAGCCGTCCTAAAGTGTAAAACCGTCATATTTTGAAACTACAGTCTGCTTATATTAAGTTTCAATTTTGCGGAAACAAACCTGGATGAACTACAGGAATGGCCCCTGTGCTTTCCATGGGTTGCTGCTGAGAGAGATGTTGGCGAGTGGGAATCCCAATGCCCCCAGTGCAGTGACGGGGACACTGTGTAACGGCTGACCCCTTACCGAACTAAGACTAGTGACTTGGCTAAACTGAGGAATCTAAAGACAATAAGAAGCCATACCCCTTAGGGCAGTCATTCCCCCAGTCGACGAATAAACAGGCAATGCAAGTCAGTGTGCAAAATGAAGTGCAGACATATTGAAACGTGAAACTAATACTGGCAGTCCCCGGGTTACGTACGAGAGTTTGTACTTAAGTTGAGTTTGTATGTAAGTCGGAACAGGTCCATTTATTATGTCGTTTAATAAACGCTATTGTTGAGCGACTGTAACCAAGTGCTCTGCCAATGAATGATGGCGTTTCACTTCTCTCTGACCTTTTTATTATTTCTACTTTATTTTTAATGGTGATGGTTTTTCTCCTCTTTAATGTATCACCAGCACCAGGTTTGGTCTCGGCAAACACCTGAAGCTGCCAGGACTCCTCAGGACCCCCGAGTCGGTTTGTGTTGTTTCTTCGTAGCCAGCTGGAGTGAGAAATGTGCCCATGGAAGCTCTTTAGCACCATCTAGTGGAGCTTCCATTTCCCTGCAGGAACAGTAACACTAGGCAAGGAGGACTTTGCTGCCTGAACACTTTTGGGGGTCTCGAATGGATTTTAGCCTGCTGATGACAAACGTCACCTTTACATTTTACCTGTCACATACATTTTTATTTCAATTCATTTTCTTGTGATTTCACCTTTTGCAGCGGATTCAGAAAGTCTTCAGACCCCTTCACAATCTGCACACTTCATTTTGAATGGGGAAACTGGCCATTTTTGCCCACCAGTCTACACTCAACAAACCATCATGATAAAATGAAAGCATGTGACCAGAAAGGTTCACAAATGTAATAAAAATTACAAACTGAAATCTCTAATATCTTGGAGTCAATCATTATATTATCCATACACCTCATTGCAGCATACAGGGACACAAGATGACAGGACCACCGCCGTACGACAAGGACATAAAGACAGGACAAGTGCAAGACCTGCGCTAAACGTCATTTTTAACTGATTTACCCTCCCACTGCCACCATCTTCCAATGACCGGTCAAAACATCATCCCTACGACAGCAACACCTTCTACCACATTGTACGTGTGGACTGTCCATAACTGAGGACCAAGTAAGGAGACAACTGAGGAAGCGACACTCAGGAAAAGCTGTTGGGTCAGATGGAGTTGGTGTGTAATCCTGGAGCCCCTCAGAGAACTGTCCTGTGTCCCTTCCTGGTCACCCCTCTACACAACAGACTTCCAGCACAATGCCAGCACTTGCCACCTACAGAACTCCTCAGGTGGCTCCATAGGCTGTGTTAATAATGGAGACGAGTCGGACTACAGGACGTTTGTGGACGACTCTTTTTTTTTTTAAAACGTCAGTTCGGTTGTCATTGTGGGTTGTGATGGGCACCAATGTCAAATTTATCCATTTAAAACTAAATCAACAACAAAAAAAAGAAAGTGTGGGGTGGCACAGTAGCGCTGTTGTCTCGCAGTAAGGAGACCAGGATTAGGGTCAGGGTTATGGTGCATGCAGACTTCCTATGTGGAGTTTTCATGGTCTCCCTGTGTCCTTCACACTGTCCTCCTATTGAACTGGCATCAGTGTGTGTTTGGTATGAGATGGACTGGCAACCTGTCCCTGCCTTGAGTTCTGTGCTAGCTGGATAGTCAGGGTTAGGCAGGTTGGAACATGACATGTGATGACAATAAAGTGTGCAGAACGTGAAGGGGTCTGAATGCTTTCTGCATCCAAAGCACGTGTAAGTAGACAGACAGGTGCAGGCAACCATCTTTGTTTTGGGATAAAATGTGGCGGTGGGCAGCTACAGTGCGTCTCAGGTGCTCTACTAATTCAGACAGCCAATCCTGATGGCATCTCACCAGTCAGAGGGACACAATGATAAGGAAGGTGCCTACCGTTGTGCTGGAGCACTTCTAAGGCACACTGGTCAAGCACAGACATGTTGGCGAGTATGGTCACCACCTAAAAAAGAAAAGAAAAGAAAAGAAACACAACCATTAGAAAGTAAAAACACGAGGAGAATCCACACTCTTGGGGTGGACTGGCGCTCTTGTAGCCCACCTAATCTTCAAATGACATTTTCTGCTGCCCAACCAGCACCTGTAAATAAAGCCCTTTTACAGTAGTAGCCTTTTAAAGACCCCCCACATGCCACCATTTGTTATCTGCCATGGCCTTTACTAGTAAGTCACTTTTGTGTCACTTCTTGTCATGTTAAACTTTGGCCACACTTAATTTCCTGAACAAAACAAGATCTAAAACATCTTGATACCCTTGAAATGGGCTCTGATGATTCCTATTCTACAGTTCATCATTGAGATGTTTCTACACCTTCTTTGGAGTCCAGCCCTGGTCAGTCCAATTGATCGCACATGATGAGGACAGGCCTCATCATGGGTGCCGGAACCTGGTGGGATGTCCCATGAATGGTCTACAGAGGATTGAGAGAGAAAGTCAGTGCACCTCGCCACCCCCTGGTCTGGTGTGGAATTATCGCTATGCAGGCCCATTAACTTCCTCCCATTCGCACGTATGTGACATGGCATGAGTTACTAAACCAGAGCAGATGACTGAAATTGCAGCAACACATCCCGGTGTTCAACAAGCTGAGGTGGGCACACGTCATTCCTCTTTGTAGATCCCTACATTGGCATATAAAGCTCAAATCCTAGATGCTGTGCCTATTTGGTAGTCATTGGGTCTACACCGATAGAGAAGGACACACTTGTGAGGTCCTCTGCTGCTTCTCGCCTACCCAGGTCTGCTGATGAAGGCCATCCGGTGATGCCACCTCTGCGTGGTATCAAATCTCAATCTTCTCTTTTCATATGTAGCTCCTGGCGGGTGGAACAAGCTGCCCACCTCCATTAAAAACTCTGGTGCCCTCATCAGTGGGTTTAAAAAGCGGTTGACGACTCTGCTGTTCGATGAATTTCTGCCTGACTGGTAACTGACTGGCTGACATTTTCTTTGAGGTCTTCACTTGTGGTGAGCAATGCTGTCCTCTTGTCCTGTCACACTTGTTCCAAGACAGTCCTTCAGACTCGTGTCTACTCCATTATGTTGAGCTCTTTTGGATAAAGGCGTCTGCTAAGCAAACGTCACTGGAAAATGTGATCACTTCTGTCCACTGTCTGGACTCTGAGAGTCATCAGTCCACTGCACCACGCAGGTCCTTCTCAGGTTTCAGACGCCACATTGTGTTCTAAGATCTCACACTCCTGTGTCCTACACATAACACCTCACATTTACTTCGATGAAATTTCATCGGCCCAGTCCTGTTTGAGGCGCCTCTGTGATTCAGATTCAGATGGTCCTCCATTATCTGACCTCGCCCCTAGTTTGGTTTCATCATTGTCAGACTTAACCAGCTGGTGATTTTTATTGGTATCCAAATCACTTATGCATGATGGAGAAGTAGAGGCCACTCATGCTTTAACACGGGTGACTGTGAGTGGATGAGCATCACAGTGCTGTCACTTCTCCACGTGGTCTCCCTGCGGGTCGTTGAACTTCTTGTATCGTTCCACTAACTTTGTCAAACTTTTCGGCTGCCCTCAAGTCCAAGTCTGCACTGCCTCCATCATCATCATCGAATTTGAGCCTGTGACCACATGGAGCCTCTTTAAGTGGACCGATGGTGGGATAGTCTCATGGGGGCCTGTAAGGGGGACGTGGAAGACGTTTAAACCGCAGCTGTTGCATTGCTTCCACCGTTGTGGTCGCCCCATGTGGACGTGTAGCAGCATTCATGACAACAATCCTCTTCTTTTGATGCGATTTGCAATTTTTCGTTTCTCTCTTGAACTCATCCGCATTCCTGAAAGTGCACCAGAACAGGACCCTTTTCATGTCCCGAAAGAAGGTCGTCATGATTTTCTTGGCGGAAGGCTAAGCTGTCATTCGAGTTTCTTCTTGATGTTTCCACTTCGGCTAACCACTGCAGAGTGGTGGAGTGCTGGACCCGTGTCTCATCCCTGGGTGACAATCCACTCCAAGACTCTTGGATCTTCTTCGTAACGTTTCAGGAATCGGGTCGCAGTCTCCACACGCTCTTGCTTGTGCAGATCGGTAAGCTGTTTGGGTGGCCATCTTGGAACAAACTTTACGGTAGCCCAAGAACCTCGTGCACTACAGTGTGTGCAGATCCATAGCGGATATCCAAATGTGCAGTGGACAACGTAATCCGTCAGTCTTCTCCGATGAAGGCATTCGCCATGTTGGTGTGGGCTGCTGTGTGTGACGCTGTTGGTCAGCCTGATCTATTCCACTTGTGCTTTAACCCTTTCTAGTCGTTCATTAACTTTTCGTTGAGTCCTGCAGTTTTTACTTCCAAACTGAGCCGACATCCTTCAGGGAATTTCAACAGGCTCCACTCCGTCTGCCCACTTCAGCGTATCCGTTGTCCACACATGTGCACATGGGAGGCAGCTAATGGGCCTAAATAGTGATAATTCCACGCCAGACCAGGGGGTGGCAGGGTACACTGACCTTCTCTCTCAATCCTCTGCAGACCATTCACGGGAAATCCCACACGGTCCCTGCGCCTGTGATGACATCACTCCCAGGTCCGGCGCCCATGATGACATCACCTCTGCTTCCAACATCCTTAATGACATGACTTCCAGTTTTCAGGCAATTGTGATGACGCTAATTCCGGTTCCGACGAATGTGATGTCACTTCCGGTTCTGCCCCAGGGATGACATCACTTCCTGTCTTTGCTGCCAGGGCATATTATACGGGTGGCTGCCCCAAACCTTTGATGTCTCCTGTTCATTCTTATCACACCGTTCAACAGTTGTGTAATGCATTTTCATTTGAGCTTGGCTTCAACTAGACCACAGGTGTCAAACTCCAGTCCTGGAGGACCACCAACGGCTACAGGTTTTTATTCTAGCCCTTTTCTTAATGAGTGACTTCTTTTTGCTGCTAATTCACTTCTTTTGAATTCATTTTAATGGACTTGCTCTTGAAGACTCAGACCCCTTAATTGTTTCTTTTTCCTTAATTAGCTGCCAACCCGCTATATCCTAACTAAAGGGGCTGCTGGAGCCAATCCCAGCCAACAAGGCAGGAAACAAACTCTGGGCAGGGTGCCAGCCCACCGCAGGGCACACACTAGGGACAATTTAGGATCGGCAATGTACCTAACCTGTATGTCTTTGGACTGTGGGAGGAAACCCACGCAGGGAGGACCTGGGAAGCAAACCCAGGTCTCCTTACTTTATGGAAGCATCGCTACCACTGTGCCACCATGCCACCCTGCCAAACAACATCATGAGATGCAAAACGAGCCAAAACAACTGGTGCCCATCATACAATATCTGAAAATAAAGAAAGGTGAAGGTCTCAGGAATGTCAATCTGCTCAGGTCCCCAGTGCTGTTAGAAAAGAGAAAATCAACAATTTAAACGTAATACGTAAATGTCTGCTAATGCACCACGAGAGCAGAAACAAAGGCACAAAATGAAAGAACGAGTTTAATTAACAACAAGAATCGGCACCTCGTTAAGGAGTTGGTTGGAGTGAAATTGGAGTTTGAGGCCCTAACTTTGCTGGTCTTCTGTTGGCTCCCTCACTTCACACTTCATTTCTGTTTAAGGAGAGAACTGAAGCAATTCAGAGGAAAGATCAAGAAAGACCAAATCTTTAAAACATGAGTCAATTAAAATGAATTCAAAAGAAGCGAATTAGCAGCAAAAACAGGGCACTCGTTAAGAAAAGGGTGAGAATGAAAACCTGCAGCCGTGGCGGTCCCTCCAGCACTGGAGTTTGAGACCCCTGGTCAACAAGAACCCCAAAATTTCATTTCAGGATCACAAAGTTGGTTTCAAAGTGCACATATCTACAATTGGCACAAATCTGACTGGCATGCAAGATGTGCCAGGAAAAAGCCTTTGCAATCTAAAAAGAACAGCTAACCTTTTTCTTAATGAGTGACCTGTTTTGGCTGCTAATTCACTTCTTTTGACTTCATTTTAATTGAAGACTCGGACCCCTTAATTGTTTTCTTTTTCCTTAATTAGCAGCTAAACAATAATGAGATACAAAATGAGCCAAAACAACTGGTGTCCATTATGGAAATTAAGAAGATATTATATTCAGGTATTAGCATAGGCGGCACGGTGGCACAGTGGGTAGCGCTGCTGCCTTGCAGTTAGGAGACCCAGGTTTGCTTCCTGGTCCTCCCTGTTGTGGAGTTTGCATGTCCTCCCCGTGTCTGCGTGGGTTTCCTCCCACAGTCCAAAGACATGCAGGTTAGGTGCATTGGCGATCCTAAATTGTCCCTAGTGTGTGCCCTGCGGTGGGTTGGCGCCATGCCCGGAGTTTGTTTCCTGCCTTGTTGGCTGGGATTGGCTCCAGCAGACCCTGTAGTTAGGATATAGCGGGTTGGATAATGGATGGAGATGAAAACTTATAAGCATTAACCTTAGGTCATGTGTTAATACAAGTCAGGTATGCCAAGCAAATAGTTAAATAAAGGCACGTGCCATATTTTTTAATCTTTTTTAATTAAAGCTTAGCTAAAACCACCAATATCTTATCAACTTGAGAGACAGAGAAGGGGGAGAATGATAGATAAAGACAGCCCAGGAGATGAGAAGGTGGAACCCCTGCAAGTTGAAGGCCGGCTAGAAAATAAGCGAAGCAAAAGGTGAAGGCGAATAACAAAACGTGAGGAATATTGGTGGCCAGCTGGAGAAGGGAGTCCGAATAAACAGCGAATGAGCTTCCTTGAGCGAGGGCAGGATGATAAGAAGTGATTATATAAACTGGGATTTTTGGCCTGTTCGGGGCTCAGCTAAGTTTCACTCAATTGGGTTGATTCTGCGTTGTAGTTTATTGCGATAAACTAATTACTCTGTTTGCCTATCCTTCGACTCCTAGCGCCTACTTTCAAGCTGAGAATCTGTGGCGTTATTTTACGCTTCCACGCCGTCATACAATATGTGAAAATAAAGAAAGGTGAAGGTCTCAGGAATGATGGTCTGCTCAGGTCCTTATATCAGTGCTCAGTTTCGGAAATGTCTGCTATTGCACAATGGGACGAAAGAACGGGTTTAATTAACAAAAAGAGTCGGCGCCTAATAAAGCAACTGGTTGGAGTTTTAGGCCCTGACTTAGGTGGTCTTCTGTTGGCTCACTCACTTCACGTTTCATTTCTCTTTGGGTGCCATTTAAGGAAAGAAATGAAGCAATTCAGAGGAACAATGAAGAGTGCAAGGGAAACAAATTTTAAAAGAGAAGTCAATTAAAATGAATTCATAAGAAGTTAATTAGCAACACAAACTGGGCCCTAATGAAGAAGTTGGTTAGAATGAAAACCTGCAGCCACGGTTGTCCTCCAGGACCGGAGATGGCGACCCTTGAAGTAGACCACAGATTTCGAACTCCAGTCCTGGATTGCCACCATGGCTTCAGGTTTTCATTCTAACCATCTTCTTCATTAGGGCCCAGTTTGTGTTGCTAATGAACTTCTTTTGTCTTAGTTTGAATTAACTTGACTCCGCCCCCTTAGTTGTTTCTTTATCGTTAATGAGCAGTCAGTCAGTCAGTCAGTCAGTCGTTCTCCCACCCACTATATCCAAACACAGGGTCATGGGGTCCACTGGAGCCCCAGCCAGCACAGGGCGCAAGGCAGGAACAAACTCTGGGTAGCGCACCACCCACCGCAGGGCACACACACACACCCAGCACACACTAGGGACAATTTAGGAACACCAATGCACCGAACCTGCATGTCTTTGGACTGTGACAGGAAACCCATGCAGACACGGGGAGAACATGCAAACTCCACACAGGGAGGACCTGGGAAGCAAACTCAGGTCTCCTAACTGCGAGGCAGCAGCGCTACCCACTGCGCCACTGTGCTGCCCCCAAAATATTTATTTTTTTAAAATTATCAAAATAATAATAATACATTTTATTTATATATAGAAAGTAGCCAAAGCTGTGAGACAAGCAGAGACCCAAATTCAGCACAAAGTCCAAGTGAGAGGAGTGACCCCAGGGCAGAGCGGGGCTTGGGGGTGACAGAGAGGCATGATACTGCCCACCGAAAAAAAGAGAAGGGGCGTTGTGCAGGGGGAACTTCAAGCAGCCATCGAGGAGGACAGGAATCACAGAACAGTGGCCATGGAGCATGGATGAGGTGGGAGCAGGTTTTGGAGAGGAAGATCACCTGGAAGGCTAATCTCCATAGGATTAAGTTCCTGATTCAGGGAGTCTATGATGTCCTACCAAGCCCACCTAACCTTTCCTTATGGGGTAGGATCAATTCACCAGCCTGCTACCCGAGGGAAAGGAACACTGGAAGGAACTCATCTTAAGCTGCTGCCCTAAGGCTCTGGAGGAAGGCCGATATCACTGCCGACACGATCAAGGGCACCTAACCTGCATGTCTTTGGACTGTGGGAGGAAATCCAAACAAAAACGGGGAGAACATGCAAACTCCACACAGGGAGGCCCCGGGAAACGAACCCAGGTCACCTTACTGCGAGGCAGCAGCGCTACCACTGCGCCATCATGCCACCATGCCACCCAAAGCAATTAATTCATTTTGGGGATATGTGAGGTAAACTGGAGTAACTGTAAGAATAGCCGTGTGGACACAGGGAGAACTTGCAATCCCCACATGGACCCACAGATTCCAGATCCATGAGACGGTGGTGCTAAACATCAAAACGAACGGCCACCATCTTTCGCCCATTGTTAGGCTCCCCCTGGTGAGACCAAATCATCTCATCCAAAAATTCAAAGTGGACTTGGATAGCCGATAAGTGACACAGTGGCTTCGTTGACGCCACTTGCGATTCTCACCTGATCCTTGGAGTAAGGTGTGTCCACACGCCGCTGGTCTTGGAAGGCCTCAAAGAGGACACCAATAGCACCGAGCTGCAGAAGGATCTCGCCGGCCATGGTGTCTAAGAAGGTGATGTTGGCCAAAGCGGCCGACGCCAGCAGGAAGACTTCACCCGAGGATGCATTCTGGCAGAGATCTGTGCGGTGGGAGGAAAGGAGACGATTAGGAGGCTAGCAGAGGGGAAGTCGGCGTCCGCAAAAACAGAGACACTCACTGAGCAGGGCTGTCACCATGTCCTCCATGTTCTCCAGAAAGCTGCTAAGGTGCTGCGTGAAGGCATAGTGTGGCGATGTGATCTGCGCCACCACCGCTGCGGCCTCCGAGCGCGTCGCTTCATTGATGCTCTCATCCGCCAGGATGTCTGCCAGACACAGGATGCCGTCCACCTGCGGGAAGACAAATGGAAGGACCGAGTGAGGGTGCGGCTGAGTTTTGACGTGAGTGTGGCGTCTTTTGTGAAGGCCGGTGACACTTGGCGTCTCCCTCTGCTTTTTGAAAGTACATCGCGCCCTTCCCTGCCGGATGCGGGGCGGCCTTGGGGTGAGGGCGAGCGGCTTTACGCGGGGTCGATGTAGCGATATCGCAGAGCGGGGCCGGGCTTGAGCCAGCCTTACCGGCCAACGGACGCCGTCAAAGTCCGCCTTTTGCTCTCCGGTGTGGGCTTAGGTAGGAACCTGTTCCGCTGCCGTTCACGTGGAAGAAAGCCTGCCTGCCTGCCTGCTCCGCTTCGGTTTGATACGGCAGAGAGACATTCCACACCGTTTGGGCGGGGTTCGGTTCAGAAGTCGGATCGTTGATCTGTGGGCTCTCCCTCTGCTGAAGATCGGCGGTGACTCAGCTTGACCCGTACTGCAAAGGGTGCCACCTGCCTGACAGACCCAACCGTCCCAAGTTGTTCAACCTCAGTGAAGTCTGACATGGCAGCTTACACTCTAACAGGCGCCTGATCTGTGGCGTTGGTAGGCTTGGCTCCTTTGTCACGGCTTCTGACTTGTCACGGTTGACGTGTGACAATATGATCTCCACACAGCAATGGCATGGTGACAGAGCGGTCAGCGCTATGCAGCTTAAGGAGACTCTGCTGAAGTCATACGTTCACCCTAAAGGGGATTCAAATCCAGACCCCCTGTACTTCCTGCACACTTTATAGTGTCTGCTTGAATTGTCTTTGAGAAGTTTCTAGAACTTGATAGGAACTGACTGGACGTCATGGAAAACAAAACATAGATAAAAAGTCGGGGTGACACCGCAACCCCATATATTATGAAGGTAAAAATAAACGCAAAACGAAACGTCATTAAGGATGCAAGTCTCAGATCAGAGTATCCAAGATGGCGACACTTCCGATTAAATGCCAGTCAGGTGGGTCCAGAGGGATGGACACCAGAAGTGACATCAGAGGTGGCAAACTTGTCGATTATCTGGTCTGTAGAGGGAGAAAGAGCAGAGGCCTTAGAATACAGCGGCACCCTGTGGATTGGCAAGGAATTCCCACCACCGGAGCCCTTAAGCTGTCCCCAAGGCCCACATATGTGTGACACTGCGTATAAAAGGTCCATCAATTCACAGTGCATGTCTGGACAAAGGAACTCTCAGTAGACCTCTGCGATCAAATTGTGTTGATGCACAGATCAGGGCGAGGGGCTAACCTCATTTTTAAAGCTTTGAGTGTTCCCAGGAGTATGGTGGTCTCAAGAATAGAAGATGTTTGGAACTACCAGAGTAACCAGGCAAGAAGGGCCTTGGTCAGTGAGGTGACCAAGAACCCAGTGGTCAATTTAATAGAACTTTAGAACTCCTCTGCTGATAACCTGTCCAAAGGACGACCATTTCAGCAACGGTCCATCAGGGAGGCATTTATGGTAGAGTGGTTGGAGGGCAAATGACCATTTAAAGGACTCTGAGAACACGAAGAAAAAGATCTGGTCTGGTCAGACAAAAATGGAACTCTACTGGCCAAACTCCAAGCACTGCTCATCTCCTGCCTCTGTATGGTGAAGCAGGGCGGTGGCAGCATCACAATATGGAGGTACAGGGACAGGGAAGTGGCCAGAATTGAGGGCAGCGTAATACAGAGAGGACCTTGGAGAAACCCTGCTGCAGAGTGGACACCACTTCAGACTGGGGGAGCATGACAATGACCCAAAGTATTGCCACACACGTGTGCATGGGAGGCAGCTGAAGGGCCTGAATGAAAGTACTGCAATTCCACGCCACACCAGAGGGTGGCGGAGTGCACTTACTCTTTCTCTCACTTCTCTCACTTCTCTGCAGACCAGTTATGGGAAATCCCACCTGGCCCCGATGATATTACTTCCGACCCCAATGGCACCACGTCTGGTTCTGCCCCCCCACTGATGATGTTACTTCCGAACGCCAATGATGACACCACTTCCGATTCTGGGCCTACTGAGGATGTCACTTCCAGTCCCGGGCCCAACCGGCCCCAGTGACGACGTCACTTTCGGAATCGACCCCAGTGGCACCACTTTCAGTCTCTGGCCCTACAGATGATGTCACTTCCCAACCTGGCCCCAGTGATGATGTCACTGCCTCCGCTCTCCTCTAAAGCCTCCATGCCAGCCAGTCAGTTCTGTTGGTGGACTCAAACCTGTACACAACTCTGCACCATTGAAACCGATTTTGCAGCCAGGAATACAACATCCGGCTGGCTGCCCCAAACCTTTTTATGGCTCTTGTCTATTCTTGAGACAGCGTACAGCCAAGACACAACGCTGGAGAGCCTGACCTGACCTGCTAACTCCATAAATCTGTGCGCACACTGAAGATCTAAGCACACGACAAGGGAGTTCACCCAAACAACCACAGCCATTCATCTTTGTGAAATGAATTAACAAAATCAAACAGAAAGAGGACAGGATGAAGCTGAGAGTCAATCACGCAATAATAAAAAGAAAATAAAATGGCACAATAAGCCGCTTGACGTCTTCTGAGAAAGTGCCAAGTGAAGCATTTCCTCCCACAATCGAAGCGTTTGCCTAAAAGCATCTCCTTGCTGCTCTAATGTGAGCTGTGATTTTATTCGGAACATCCACTTGACATTAGACCAGCGTCTCTCAAACACACACACGCACACACACGTACTTGGGAGACAACTTCAGGGCTCATCAGATGGTAGTTCCACCCCGGGTCAGGAGTTGGCACTGTCTTCTAATGCTTGTCCTGGCTGCAGACCTGAAGATCATCGGCCCGAAGAAACAGGACGTCACTTCACGGCTTCCAGTCACTTGAACGCGCCTCCACCAGTAACCCCTCCACCGCCATACCGTCCTCAGTCATTCTTGGGACTCGCGCCTGGAAAGACGTTATAGCGACGGACTGTCACCGTCTTAGCTTTTGTGTGCCATCAGCCTTCAGTGACATGGGGGTCATCTTCCTGTGCCCCAACTCTTTCTGCTCTCTTTTGTGTTCTTATTACACCAGCCATGTTCCTGCTGCCGTGATTAGCTTCTGACTCACCCCATTTTCTAATCCGATCATCAGGTCCCCTTTCCTGCATTTCTAGGGACGTGGCCTCGGAGGTCATGACCTGTGCTTAATCGAGATAAAAGTTCAGCTGGGGTTTACTTTTGTCATCTGATCTGCGGATACGAACCCCCCTGTGGCCTGCAGAGGGCGCTCCTGCTGGCCAAACCCGACACAGACAGACGCGGGACACGAGTTCAGCACACCTTTAATTTTGTATCCATGATCACTAATACTACCCGCTCTCCCAGTATGTCGATATGGCATTGAGAAAGGCTACCACTAGAGGGCAGTGTTAAAAGTCTGACATTTTAAAGGGAATGCTCCTAAAGACAAGAAGTTGATGTTGTGAAGACAGAGCGGTGTACGTAGTAGTAATAGCCGTATAGTGATGTGTGCAGTGCGGCGAATGTGGTGAAATTATTCCTTGGCAAACCATCGGGCACCCCAGATGGACCAACAAGGATGGATTACAGAGCCTAACTTCACTTTCTGTAACAGAAGGCTCAATAGACCTTGGGTGTCATCACATTGAACCTCAACTTCTTGACTTCTCCCTGCCCTTTAACCTTTTTACCTCCTTGTGCCAACTCCAATGCACCTAAAATGCAGCACTGCCCAGGTGAAGGCCAACCATTCCAAAGCAGGCCAAAAAGGAGACATTCAAAGAGTCTTCTTCAGAGTGCCGTGGCCAAAGTAACCAAGTAGCGATCTGCCGTGAAACAGAAGATGAGGGCTTAACCCTGAACTCCAGAAGTACCATCTGCCCCCTTCTCTTGTCCCCGTGCCACCACTTATGGCCTACAGCTTCTAGTATTCACATGACCATCAACAGGTGGCTCTGAGCTCACACGTGATGAAGACCTTGAAAAGGTGAACTTTGGCAAACTTGAAACCCCTTGTCGGAACAGCACTGGACCCTCGTCAGTTTGCCTACCTTGACCAGGTGGGTCTGATGTATCATCTAACTGCTGCATACCATCATCTGGAGAAACAGAGGAGTGTGGGGAGGGTCTTGTTCTTGGGCCTCATTAGTGCATTTAACACCATACTGGAACCATATTGACCTACCACTGTGTCCTGGACCTAACTGGTAGGTCACAGTTTGTGAGGCTTAAGAGCTGCGTATCTGACATGGTCATGAGTAGCACTGGGGTCTCACAGGGTGCTGTACCAGCTCCGTTCCTTGCACACCTCTGACTTTAGGCGCCGTACTGAATCACGTCATCTGTAGATGTTTTTAGATGACACAGCCATTGGATGGACCGCCAGTGTGCAGGAGACTCGTGAATGGTGCACACTGAACCACTATCAGCTCAACATGACTAAGAATAAGGAGATGATCACAGACTTCAGCAGGGTCAAGCCCCTCTCTCCCACCACTTCTAATTAATGTTGATGTGGAGGTGGTGAGGACACACCTCGGGGTACATCTGAACAGCACAGAGGCCATCTCGTATGGAAGTGGGGTCAGAGTCACCGCAGTTTGCCGAGGAGGGTGACGATGTTTGGTGTATGACAGCCAGGCTTACATGTTCTCTACCAGCCAGTAGTGACCAGTGACACCTTCTATACAGTGCCATGTTGAGGAAAATGGCATCAGTGCAGGTGATGCCAACAGACTGATTGAAAATGCGGGTTCTGTCCTGAGGCTCAAGGTGGACTCAAACTGTAGAAGTCAAGAAGCTGCTTAGCATACTGGGCAACGACCCTTGTGAGGTGGTCCTACCTTTGGCCATCAGGCTCTGTAATGGGTCAGTCGAGGTGGTCTTGTTTCCTATGTGCTGAACGGTATTGAGCTGATTTAGCAGACATCTTAACAGAGAGTCATGCCATGTGCCATAGACTGTGCCAACATGATGTGCCAATGGCTGACATACTGTACTGGGAAATTTTAAATAATAAGTTGGCGTGATTTTAATCACGTTACACTTAGTAAATAACCTGCACTTCGCTAAAAGAGGTACTGTACAGGTAATTCTTGTTATTTCAATATAAGAATCTTGTTAATGTACCCAAAATTAGGATCATTTTTGTTAAATGCTGTTTGTTTGTCTGCTACTGTAATACTGCAAGGGCCTTTGGGATTAATTAACGTTTTTATTTAAAATATAGTGCCTTTATAATATTTAATATAGGGCATTTGTTATCTATCTATTATAAAGTGCCTAAATATCTATCTATTGTATAGTGGCTTTCATATTTATCTGTTTACTATATATAGTGCCTTTCTAATCTAGCTATCAATCTTTTATATAGTGTCTTTCTTATTTATCAATTATATAGCGCCTTTCACATCTATTTATCTATCTGTCTATCTATCTATACTATAGTCTGTATTTTCTAACCAACTTAGTCCTGAACAGTGTCACAGCTACCACAGGGCACAAGTAAAGGAACAAACCCTGGACAGGGTGCTAGTCCACTGCAGGGCAAACAAACACACACCCCAACCACAAACTAGAGCCAGTTTAGGATCTCTAATTTACCTAATGTGCATGCCTTAGTGCCTTACATATTTATATGTCTATTATATAGTGCCTTTCATATCTAAGTATCATATAGTGCCTTTCATACTTATATATCTATCTATCTAATATATAGTGCCTTTCATATCTAAGTATTATATAGTGCCTTTCGTATCTATCTATCTATCTATCTAGCATATAGCGCCTTTCACATCTATCTATCATATAGCGCCTTTCACTATCTATCTATCTATTATATAGTGCCTTAAATAGTGCCTTCCCCATCTGTCTATCTAGGTGTGTAATTGAGAGCAGTGGTGGAATAATGAAATTATTAACTGGCTTTTTCTTTTGAAATTATGGATTACTTGTTAATTATATCTGTTGAAGTTTACTATTATCAAGCATAACAAAGTTTATTATAATATCTATCTATTTTGGCCTGCAGTTTGTATCTCTCAAGATGCTTAAATCCTCTAACAGCAGATGTTAGCTTTTAATGAACAAAATCCA
Source organism: Polypterus senegalus (assembly GCF_016835505.1). Taxonomy (NCBI): domain Eukaryota; kingdom Metazoa; phylum Chordata; class Cladistia; order Polypteriformes; family Polypteridae; genus Polypterus; species Polypterus senegalus. The sequence continues at coordinate 334,261,704 of NC_053154.1, forward strand.
ATAGCAGACCCGTCGACACATTTTTCATGAACCGACCCATCACATCCCAGACTAAACAACAGATTTAGTGCAGGAGCTTAACAAGGTCGTGGGACTCCTGACCCTGTGAGTTAAATGCAAAGCCGCAGTAGGACTTGTGCACAGTTCCTCATTTTACCAGCACTGAAAAAACAGCAGAAAGTAGTGTTGAGCCGCCTGAGGCAAAAGTCTGCCTCCCTATCACCCTGCCTGGCATAACCTTTGTCTCTTTCTAAAAAGCCAAGTCTAGAACTGAAGAGGGAGTGACCACCAGACATTAAATGGCCACAATCTGCACCCAGACACTGAAATGTTAAGACCAGTTCATGTATCACAGGGTGTCACAATTCCGAAGGCTAAACACGATGTAATTACCACCTTTTTCCACAGGATGGCGACATTGCACAGCACTGCTTTTCCCAGCTACCTTGAGCTCCGCCTTTGCTCTGCTGTGTTAAAGCGGGCGCTGAGCTGCCCAGAAATGTGATGGCATTTTAAACGGACCTCTTTGCTGAGCCCCGCTCCGTGCCCTTTTTTTTTGTTACCATATTTGTGTTAAGTAGATAAAAACTACAAGTTACAGTAAGTCAAACATAACCATGAAAACGTCAAGGTGAGAGCATGAGCTGATAGAGCGTTGTTGCATCTACCACACTCTGAACTGCCTGGATTGGGACCCGAGTACAGCGGGTGACACCCCAGTACCACACTGGAACAGTGTGAAGTTTTTTTTTACAGTGGCTAGAGTGCCAATCCTGCCACCACCCCACCAGTCTTCCCTGTAAGCTGGAGGACCTGCTTTTTGGGCTGGATGCAGGTTAACGTCATACCTAAGGATGAAGAGATAGCAGGTTAAGGGCCATGCTCAAGGGCCCAATGGCACAGAGTCACTTCTGGAGTTTATGGAATTCTCAGAGCCACCACTCATCAATAAAAAAATAAATAAACCCCCTCCCAGCCAACCCCACCCCACAGGTCCAAAAAATACAAGTTCTTCATGGAAGAGATAAGGCACAGCTGCACATAGGAAAACCGAAGTGAAGCTCCCATGCAGGTGAGTGAAGAGAAGCATAAGGTGGTACAATGAGGACTTCCAGTAGTTACAGGCTAGAGAGTCAGGAGATTTCAAGTTTTCCGCTCTCCACTGGAACTCCATGCACTTTTAGAGTACCAATGACCTGAAGCAATCGGAGCAAAGCAGAAAGTAACCCTGGGCTGGTTGTTTACTGCAGGCCGCCTTCAGGCACGCAACTCCAAACTGCGTACAGAGACAGCAAGCAAGCAAGATGTGCAAGGAAAACCAAATTCATAAGGTCATGGCGCAGGCGTGCCAACTACACAAAGACAAGACGACCTGGCTGGGTACTGAAGCACGGCCTACGGATCCTGGATTTCCTGACACAGAAGCCCCAGTTGGGTTCAGGTTGGCTGTGATCACGAGGAGTGCCGGGGCTCCTCCGGGCTGTGTGCTCAGCTCTCTGCTCATCACCCTGAACTCTAACTACATCATCCCGCGCACGGATGGCACCACTGGGCTGGGTTTGATGTGCAGGGATGACAAATCTGCATGTTGAGAGCAGGGAGAAGAGCTGACAACAACCCATCACTCAACACTGAGAAGACTGAAAAAAAAAAACAAAAACACACACACACCTGTCCGTGCCCCCGTCTGCATCAACGGCACCGCTGTGGGGACTGTAAAGAGTGCCAAGATGTATATTCATACTTCTGTTAGATGGTCATTTGTTCATTTTATTTTGGGGAGTCCCCACCTCAATCTAGGTTGCACACACACAAACAGAGACATGTCAAGCAACTCTTCATAAAATCAATTAAAACTAATATAATAAACAAGTAACAAAGGTATAAAAGCAACAAAGAAACAACACACATTCAAAATCATACTCAACCGCCCCGACAGCAATAATTACTTGATTTGGAATGACAAATGCAATATTTTTATTACTACAAATGTTCGTGACAATGTGTGATGCGTCATCTGTTGGAATGAAAAATGCAATATATTTTATTACTACGTTTGTGACAATGTGTGATGCGTCATCTGTTGGAATGACAAATGCAATTTTTTTATTGCTACAAATGTTTGTGACAGTGTGTGATGCGTCATCTGTTGGAATGACAAATGCAATATTTTTTATTACTACCACTTGTAGGCAGTAGGGCATTAGGCACGTTTAAAACTTTGCTTTTTGCAGAAATTAGGTGGATAGGATCGGTGAGACTTATTGGGTTGTTCTAATAAAATGTTTTGGGTTTTTCACTTCAACAGATGGTGCATCATAATCATTAGCACTGCTGAGAGATGACATCGGGGATCAGTGTGAACGGTACCATGAGGTTAGTGTGATTTTAGGACAAGCAGGACGTTAGCCCCCTAAGCACTGATCATAACGAGGCAACTGTCAATGCTCGTGTTGGAGGAGATGTGGAAGTCACTAAGCCTCACGCTGTCGTAGCCCACAATAACACAAGGGGGGCGCTTTGATCGTGTGGATCAGGTCCCGACATTGTGCTCTCTCATGTGCAAGGGACAGAAAAAATGAAACAAAATACGCAAATAAACAGACGTCTACTGTCCCATTGACAACATCGGGCTGTGCGCTGGTCTCAAAACATGTGACATGAAGGACGCGTATTAAATCTGCAGCAGTGGTCACTCGACAGACATGTCCTACTGTATTTATGTGGATGTTTTTTGCATTTATATGTTTCTGTTGCACCTTAAAAACATTTTGCCTTGTTGAAAAAATTGATTTTTGCTCATGTTTTTGGGGGGTTGGCTGAGGAGGTCACATATGATGCCACCACCATAGCATGCCAGTCTCATGTCTGAAAAGATGTCACCAGACAGCCCTGACTGCTATCATAACAAATCCTTCACATGGCATGGGGATCACCCTACGGTGCCCTCAGTCCTTCATGTTGCCCGCCATTGATGTTCACGGCCTGTTTAAAAGTACGGACTTCCACCCTAAATGTGCCCTGCGGCTCTCCAGATGGATGATTCTTGCTGTTGAGAAGAATTGAGGCAACAGACAAATTGATGCTATAACTTAATAAAGGGAAACTTAAATTGAAAAATCATAGGAAATTAAAAAAGACTGATAGAGGAAGTACTAATCTCATTTGAGTCCATTAAACGTTCTGGTGGTCTGCCATTATTAATGCAGCAAATTGAAAGCAGGAATAAATTGTGTAAATAAATGACAAATTCCATTAGCAGCAATAAAAAAAATGATACGCCAGCCTGCCAGGGACTGTCTTTGAGACCCCCACGGTCAGACCATAAGTGTAGCAGTCGATGGGCTCACTTCCTCTGGCTCCCTTTTTCTATTTCTTCTCCTTTATGAGGTTGCCGCATCAGCTGTATGCACCATCTGTTGGAATGCCAACTGCAACACGAGTACACATTGGAATGGGCGTCTCGTGAATGACGGGTGAGCCAGTCGCCATCGATGTCGTGGGTATGGGGGACTGCAGCTCTGTTCTGTTGAATGCCATTCTGTCATTTCTGCCAACATTGGCTGGGGTTCAAAGTTGTGTTTCTTGTCTGTTTTGCCCAATTTTGTGCCATTTATCTCTTTTAATGTTTCTTTTATTTATTATGGGCGTGATTCTTTGTAACAGAAAAATGCCCTGGACAAGTCCCATGTGTTTGGTGGGCGGGGTCACCTGCCAATCACTGCTAGGGACCGCCCTCCACCCTATATATGGGAGGGCCTTCCATAGCTCCCGGTGGTTCATTTCGAATGTGCTATGGAGTGGAGTGGAGTGGAACTTGTGTTGTTGCTTTCCGTGCATTTTTGGATTTTTGAACCCCTGCTCTGCCAAAGGCCAGAGGTCAATTCGTGATCATTCTTTTGGGTCTTCTGTGCTTTTGGTACTCCCAGGTGACGGCAAAATTAACGAGATGACGCTGCTACACTTCCACTTAAGCCCTAAAGCAATAACTCGCGGCCCGAGTCACCTTCCTGTATACCGTCGGCCCTTGCTATCCGTGGGATTGTCATCAATAATTAAATGCAAATTATTTTGCAAGGTTTTGGAGTCGCAAACAGGAAAGACATCACCCCCACAATGCCGTGCGTTTGAATTAAAGACAGGACTCTCAGCTAATGAATGGGGGGACAGGCCGATCTCCAAGTCAAATGCACAGCATTGTGGGAATAACTTTTTTCCTGTTTACAATGAATGTCGCCTCTCCAGGAAGTAACTGTTAATAATATTTGAGCAAAAAAACGCACACAGCTTTCTCGTGATGTCCATAAGAATCAGACGCAGTGGGGGGATCCATGAAGCTTGAACTGTTACGGGGGCCTCTTTACAACCAGCAATGAGACCTGGGTAACCTCTGCTCTCTTCTTCAATGGGGTCGTTCCACAAATTTTTAACAAAGTGTGACCACCACATGTAGGGGCTTCAAACACCCCCTCTCCCCTCTTCTCGCACAGTAGACACCCATGCAATGGGGGCTCCTGAAGCTTCATTGGTTTGACAGCAGAGCCGCATGCGGATTACACGACACGAGTTACCTGAGAAGAAGTTTTGACATTTTTTTTCCATTGACGTTTTTTCACGTCGTCGAAAATCAGTCACCGTGGGGCGCCACTGAGCTTGAATATTCACTATGGAATTTCCCAATAAAAACACAACATAAATAGTTTTTTCTCATCCGCTGCTACAAACTACATGGGGTGAGTAACATTCAAAAATAAAAATGTGGGTGGCGTAGTCCTTTAATGAGATATCAAGAAAAAAGAGATGGAAATCCGCAAAGCTGCTGCTGCTTCTCCACCAGTGGGCGCGTGGACTCGGCCTGTTAGCGTTGAAGTATACGGTACAGTAATTACAGTCATATGAACAAGTCTGGGAACCCCTCTTAATTCTTTGGATTTTAGTTTCTCATTGGCTGGGCTTTCCTTTTAATATCTGACATGCCTTATGGACAAAGTAACAGAAAATATGCAATACGCTTCATAACAAAATTAGAGAGGTGTATAAATGTGGGCACCCAACAGAGATATGACGTCAATACTTAGCTGAGCCTCCTTTTGCTCCTTTGAGCCTCTCGACGCTGTCCTCCTGTAGCCTCTGATGAGGGTCTGAATTCTGGATGGAGGTATTTCTGACCATTCTTCATACAAAATCTCTCCAGTTCAGTTCAATTTGATGGACAGCCTGCTTCAAATCATCCAATAGATTGTCGATGATATTCAAGTCAGGGACTGTGACGGCCATTCCAGAACATTGGACTTCTCCCTCTGCATGAATGTCTTTGTAGATTTCCAACTGTGTTTTGGGTCATCGTCTTGTTGGAATATCCAACCCCTGCTTAAGTAACTTCAACTTTGTGACTGATGCTCGAACGTTATCCTGAAGAACTGGTTGATGTTGGGTTGAATTCCTCCGACCCTCGACTTTAACAAGGGCCCCAGTCCCTGAACTGGCCACACAGCCTCACAGCATGATGGGACCTCTAACACATTTGACAGGAGGTAGCCGGTGTTTTTCTTGTTCTTCTTCCACCATGCGAAGCGTTTTTTGTTCTGACCAAACAACTCCATTTTTATCTCATCAGTCCAAAGCACTTTGTTCCAAAATGAATCTGGCTCGTCTAAATGAACATTTGATACAACAAGCGACTCTGTTTGTAGTGTGAGTGCAGAAAGGGCTTCTCTCTCATCACCCTGCCATACACATTGCACTGAATTGTAGAACGATGTCCAGATACACCATCTGCAGCGAGATGTTCCTGCAGGTCTTTGAGGTGATCTGTGGGTTGTCTGTCATCATTCTCACAATCATCTCCATATGCCGCTCCTGTATTTTTCTTGGCCTGCCAGACCTGCTGTGTTGGTGTAACAGCAACTGTGGTGTGGCCTTCCATTTCCTGACTCCATTCCTTACAGTTGACACTGACAGTTTAAACCTCTGAGATGGCTTTTTGCAGCCTTCACCTAAACCAGGAGACTCAACAATCTTTATTTTCAGGTCTTTTGAGAGTTGCTTTGAGGATCTCATGCTGTCTGTCACTCTTCAGAGGAGAGTCAAAGGGAAGGAAGCACAACTTGCGATTGACCACCTTAAATACCTTTGACCACTCATGACTGGACACTCCTGTCTATGAAGTTCAAGGCTTGACGAGCTCATCCAGCCAAGTAATCAGCATTGAGCAGAGACAGGCATTCAAATCAGCACAATGACAAGGGGACCCACATTTGTGCACAGCCAGTTCTTCACATTTGATTTAATTTCATACAACTAAATACTGCGTCACTAAAAATCTTTGTTCGGAAAACACTGCAGTGCTCAAATGATCCTAGGAAATGAAAGACATACCACTGATATCTTTTGTGTTGAAAGGAGAGTCAATTATTATAAAGGCTGAGAGGGGGTCCCAAACTTTTTCATAAGACTGTATGTGCTTAGTAAAATGAAACACAATGCGCTCTATTGTATGTGCTGTGACGTACGTTTAAAGTGTACAGAAGAAAAAGTAAAGCATCTTTAAGCATAACATCCATCCATCCATTATCCAACCCGCTATATCCTAACTACAGGGTCACGGGGGTCTGCTGGAGCCAATCCCAGCCAACACTGGGTGCAAGGTAGGAACAAACCCCGGGCAGGGCGCCAGCCCACCGCAGGGCACACAGGTACTATATGATAGATAGATAGATAGATAGATAGATAGATAGATAGATAGATAGATAGATAGATAGATAGATAGATAGATAGATAGATAGATAGATAGATAGATAGATGGATGAAAGGCACTATATAATAGATAGATAGATAGATAGATAGATAGATAGATAGATAGATAGATAGATAGATAGATGAAAGGCACTATATAATAGATAGATAGATAGATAGATAGATAGATAGATAGATAGATAGATAGATAGATAGATGAAAGGCACTATATAATAGATAGATAGATAGATAGATAGATAGATAGATAGATAGATAGATAGATAGATATGATAAAAGGCACTACATGTTAGATAGATAGATAGATAGATAGATAGATAGATAGATAGATATGATAAAAGGCACTACATGTTAGATAGATAGATAGATAGATAGATAGATAGATAGATAGATAGATAGATAGATAGATAGATAGATATGATAAAAGGCACTATAGATAGATAGATAGATAGATAGATAGATAGATAGATAGATAGATAGATAGGTAGATAGATGAAAGGCACTATATAATAGATAGATAGATAGATAGATAGATTGATAGATAGATAGATAGATAGATAGATACTTTATTCACCCCAAGGGGAAATTCACAAATGTATAATCTGTTATTCCGATTGAAGCCCAGGCACTTGTCTGTTGTCATATGATAATACATTTTATTTCAAGGTGCCTTTCTAATCACCCAAGATCACCGTGCAGACAATAAAATCATAAAACCAACAGCAAGCAAACATGCAGGTAAACAGACTGAAGATGAACAAATCAAGTAAGAATACAGCCATTAGTGTAATCGAATCTAAACAGGCGAGTCTTAAGACAGGATTTGAAAACGGGTAGGATGTCAACCTCCTGAATGTGAGTTCCAGAGACGAGGGGCACTAAGACTAAATGCCCAGTAGCCCACACTGATCAGGCGGGCGCGGTGATGAGGAGACCAGATGTGAAGGACCACAGAGTGCGGTTAGGGGTGTAAACATTGTGGAAGTTTAACCCGACACAGACAGACAGTGAGACACAAGTCCCAAAAGCACACGCTTTTCATTTCTTTTCTTTCAGATAGCCTGCCTCAAATTGGGACCTGAGTTCGGCCGTGAAGCGGGCAATACCTCAGCACCACACCAGTTCTGATCCCCAACAGTTCTGACCCCATAAGGTCACTGGTGTGTGGCGCTCCTGATATCTCTGCAAAAGGATGAAGGTCCAAGTCTTTAGAGTCCTGGTGCTCACTGTTTGTTAGACATGGATGCTACCCAGTGACCTGAGATGAAGACTGGACTCCTTCACTACTGTGTATCTTCAGAGGGTCCTTGGGGGCCACTGGTTTGACTTTGTGTTGCTCATGGATAAGGCACATGACCTGCATTGTGAGGGAGCGAGCGAGCGTCAGTTACAGCACTATGGCCATGTGGCGCGATTACCCGAGGGTGATCTCACTTACAGAATCCTCATTGTTGAGGACCTGAGTGGCTGCAGCAGAAAGAGGGTCATTTTTCCGGAGGGTGGGACTGGACCACGTGTCTGTCTGGGAGGGTTCCCAATCGGGAATCCCAAGGTGTTTTGTCGTGTGGTGGGTGTGGCATCACGAACCAACTTGACTTGGCTTTCTTTTACACAGAGGTAAGGAGCACATGCTGACACAGCGCTTTGCCGCACCCACCACATGACAAACCAAACCACCTCAGGATCCCAGATTAGGACCCGAGTGCAGCGGGTGCGACGGGTGACACCTCAGCACCACAGATGGATTGGAACAAGTGTGAGGTTTTTAATGGTGGCTGGAGTGCCAATTCTGCCACCATCCCCCAGTTTGGAGGGCCTACTGTACATGCAGGGCTGGATGCAGATTAACGTCTTACCCAGGAGGGAGCAATAGCAGGTTAAGGGCCTCGCTCAAGGTGTTTATGGGATACAAACTGGTATCCTTCTGATTCCCAGTGCAGATCCCTGCCTCAGAGCCACCACTCCGCCCCACAGTGCACAGGTCATCAACAAATATATCTCAGTCCCTTCTTCTTTTCCTTTTCTCTTCCTCTGTCTTTCCTTTCTTCTGCCTCCATTCCTCTTTTGTAAGCTCGGTTCTCCACCTCCCGACTCCGGCTCCCAGAATGGAGTGAGGCGGCCTCTAATATATCACACCGGGTGCTCTCCAATGCCATTCCAGCAGCACTCCCGATTGTGGTGGAAGTGCTGCATAGACATCCAGAAGTACTCCAGGCACCTTTGGACCTTCTTCCGGCAGCACTTCTGAGTATGGAGGATATCCTGTTGTCTGGCGCCCGCTGGCAGTGACCAGGAGCAACAACAGGACTGAGCTTCCAAGCTCCAAGCTGGTGTTCCCAACGTACTCCAGAGGGGTTGTGCCCTTGTGGTATTGTCCCCAATATGTCATTTCCCCCAGTCCTTCCATCACAGGGGCATCCTGGTAGAGCAAGCTACCTGGTCGTCTGCCACAAAAATGTATGAATGCTTTTGAATGTATTTTTAGTTTTGACAAAGCGGTGGGATTCACAAATGGAACAGCAGCAGGGATAACAGGTGGCAGCTTTGATTGTTCTTGGAGTGAATGTTCTCAGCGGCTGAGCAGGTGAGTATGGAGAGCTGCTCGAGTGCCACATGAAACGAGTTACCGCAGGTCTGCCAGGGTTACGAGGGAACAGACCACGGCCGCCTGTCGAGGAGGTGCCATGCCTGGCCTCGCACAGCTGATGTCGGAAGTCAGTCATGCCCAGCGGAGCACAGGTGGCTCCTTTCTGGTGTTTCGTGCCACACATCCAATTGCAACCTTCTGGTCTCCTCAGCAAGTCCTACCTGAGGTGTAGTGAGAAAAGCGCTATATAAATGCAAAAAAGTATTATTATTATTATTATTATTAATATTAATATTATTATTCATATTATTATTATTATTATGAATGACGTCAAATCATTTGAGGTTTATAGTAGGAAGGGGAATAAAAGGAAGACACGACCAATCAGAGTCAGATTTGGGCAAGAGCCTGTTGATTCTTTTACAGCACGGGTGTCGAATTCCGGGCCTGGAGGTTTTCATTCTAACCCTTTCCCTAATCAGTGACCAGTTTTTACTGCTAATTAACTCTTTTTCCCTTCATTTTAATAGTCTTGTTTTTAAGGATTCAGTCCTCTGAATTGATTCTTTTCTTCATTAAATGGCAGCCAAACAGAAATGAGATGCAAAACGAGCCAACAGATGACCAACTAAACTGGGGCTTCAAACTCCTGCCAATTTCACTCCAACCAATTCCTTAATGAGAAGCCGATTCTTGCTGTTAGTTAAACCAATTACTCAATTCCACGGCTTGTTGCTGCTCTCATTCTGCCACAGCAGACATTTCCAAAACTGTTGATTTTCTTTTTTTTTCTAAGAACACCGTCAAGATGTTTTGGTGACCTTGTAGCAGTGCTACCATTGGTTAGAACTGCATCTCCCAGCAGTCCTTGCAGGGCTGTTGGGGGCAAAGGTGGCCAGAGGGGTTCAAAAGGAGGGCAGGGGACAAAGAGGGGAAAAGTTTTGTTTTGGTCGTTTGCTGCTTGTATTTATCTGTGGAACTGCCTGTCGTTTTCCTGCTTTACATCTTCGTGTCCTGGATTGTGTTGTTTGTTGGGGTCTGGAATCATTCGTCTACCTGTTTACTGTTACTGAGGACGTTGTCTGGATTATTTGGCTTTCACGGAAGAAGGAGCGCTCCTGAACCATTCATCTGTCAACTTACTTCAGCAACTACCGGTAGGACTGTGTTTTTCCATTTCCCTCGCTTCATTCAAATCACTGGACATAACTTCACCGCTATTATTTCATACATGGACTTTACTGCGTGTTTGTCATGTTTCTCTGTTAATTGTAATATCGCCGAAGGGATCAGGGGTGGGATTATTGTTTTCATTTAGTGATTTAATTTCATTATACTTTTTTGTCGTTTAAGTTCCCAGTGCGTTTTCTTTGTCTCTGTAGTGTGTGTGGGTGTTTCCACACAGGTCATTTCATTGCTTTAAAAGATTAAGTTATAAGCCAACCATGAAAGAAAACACAGGCTACTAAATCAGGCCTTTGTGATGGTACGCTAAATGGACATCGAGGTGCATCCCGGTCTAAGATTTCCACATTATGGGTTCATGTTCACACCTGGCCTGATGTGTTCTGTTTTCTGCTCACACATGCATACTTTAAATATTTAAAGCACCCCACAGAGGGAGGCTCCTAATTGGACACTGTAGCCTTGGTGCCATTTATATCCGTGCAGAGCTGAATGCAGTGCGGGAGCCGAGGTGACAGTCCCCAAAAGGGCAACGGTGAAACACGTGCATCATTCATGTACCTTTTCCAGCTGCTGAATTCCTTCATCTACACAACAGACGGATGCCAGCGTCCTCAGAGCCGAGGCGTAAAGGCTTCTGAAGCAATCCTGTCGACAGATCTTGAAGAGGGCCACAACAGCTCCTTCCTGCAAGCACAGGGGGAAATGGTGACAGATAAGTACACAAATGACAATGGAAAAGTGCAGACTAGAGAGTGGAGGAAGAGGAAGATAGAGACAGGTGGTGGTCTTCTAAACTCTCAAGAAGTGAACAGTAAGGTAACAGCAGCAAATGGACTTGAGAGAATGGCCAACAGACTTACTATGGGATAAGGATGCTGAGAAAAATGAAATATCTACACAAGCACATAGATAGACAGATAAAAGGCACTATATAATCTAATAGATAGATAGATAGATAGATAGATAGATAGATAGATAGATAGATATGAAAGGCACTATGTAATAGATAGATAGATAGATAGATAGATAGATAGATAGATAGATAGATAGATAGATAGATAGATAGATAGATAGATAGATAGATGAAAGGCACTATATAATCAGATAGATAGATAGATAGATAGATAGATAGATAGATAGATAGATAGATGTAAGGCACTATATAATCAGATAGATAGATAGATAGATAGATAGATAGATAGATAGATAGATAGATAGATGTAAGGCACTATATAATCAGACAGATAGATAGATAGATAGATAGATAGATAGATAGATAGATAGATAGATAGATAGATAGATAGATAGTCAATCTGTCAAAGGCACTATATGATAGATAGATAGATAGATAGATAGATAGATAGATAGATAGATAAAAGGCACTATATAATCTGACAGATAGATAGATAGATAGATAGATAGATAGATAGATAGATAGATAGATAGATAGATAGATATTTTTTATTTTTAAAATGACCTTTATTATGAACAATAACAAAAAATACAGTCATAAGACAAACAATCCCAATATTCAGGATATTAACAAAAAAGTCTGTATCAGACAACCACCACTGCTCCCCCTTTACACTCCTCCTACTCCGCACATAAATAATATAATCAAAAAGTTAACAATTCATTATAATACAAAGACCACCATTACTCCCCCTTTACACTCCTCCCACTCTGCATATTAATAGATTATTTTAATATTAAAATTTAACTTTACTTCGTGCAATGACAAAAAAAAAAAAAACCATGAACACAGCAGTCATATGCAGTTAATAAATATGTTGCATTACTCCACTACTATTGCCCCGTGCACGCTTCTTACTCCACACATAAAGTACAGAATTTCCATATTAAATAAGTAATTCATAATTTGTTCATTAACCCACTATTCCCTTATACATGCCTCCTGATCCACACATAAATAATAAATAATTGTCCATAATAAACACACAATTCATAATCAGTTTACTCCACCATCACTCCCCCTGTACTCGTCTCCTACTCCGTACATCGCTCTCCATTATACACACAGCATTGTATTCCCCAGGAGTCTCCTATTCTGAGCTTTCAATCATCCAGTATTTAAATATTTTGAAGGACATTTAAAGAAGTCACCACCCAGTCACCAGCTTGCCCTTCTCAACAGAACACAAAGCCCCCAAGCCCCATAAATCACAGAAGGTCTGCATGTCTCCAATGAGTTGATGGTAAGTGAATTCCAGCTTCAACCGGCACTTCACCAGCACTTTAAACATCAGGAGCACATCGGTGGTCTTTGAGTTTTTCTCTCTGTTCCTCCTGGTTTTGAGGATTGACAGTTTTGCTTGGCCCAGTAGATAATTTCCCAGCACACACTTGTTTCTCTGTCTCTGAGTATACTTAATACCAAAAATAAATCCAACAGTTGACAATGACAGTCCTATTCTATCCAAAAGTATCTTGAGAAATATAAAAAATGGTTCGAGCCGTTTGCAGTTAACAAAAAGATGAAAGACAGTCTCGCTGTTGACAAAGGACAACAGTCTGATGTTCCTGGTGAAATAACCGATAAAAAGGAGTTGGTGGCGAGAGCCCCATGAAGAATCCTCCATTGCAGGTCGCCAATTCTTTTTGCAGTGGTTGTTTATAAAAGTTCTCCACGCTGGAGTTTCATTCACTCCAACATGCAGTTCTTGTCTCCAGCGTGTGTCTGGCAAGTCTCTAAGAAATTTATAAAAAGTCACCTTAACACACACCTGGTAGAGCTCATTTTTTCCCATCGTGTCAAACTGCTTGTCTATTAAGTTGCCAACTTTCAGAATGGAGCCTGGCGGTCAGTGCAGTCTGTGACGTTGGGTTTGACTTGGATGACGAGTTCTGTGATATCTGAGTTGAAGATCGGATTGTCCGGAGAGACGCTCTGGCACAGTGACCCTGCGCCTAAGTTCACCAAGGCCTCCTTAAACTGGCACAGAAAGTGGTGTACAAGACGTTCAGACCTCACGCCCAGGACCGATGTGAGGTGTGCTGCGGTGTGCCATGTGCTAGTGTGGTTATTTAAAAGATGGCCAATCTTCGTGATTCCACTTTTAATAAGGATTGAGGTGAAGTGACAAGAGAAAAGCAGAGGAGAGTTCAACACATTATTCCTAATCAGAGGTTCCTCTAAAAAACAATGAAGATTGCCAAAAACAAAACGAGATCTCATAAGTTTACTATGCCAAGTAAGCAACATTGACTGATAGAATTTTGGCAAAACTGATAAAGTTAGTTTGGAGACGTCTAAGAGGAGTAGCTGTTTGTCAAATTTTAACTCGCTCACTTTGTGTAAAATTACAAACGCCAGGTCTCTCCAAGGCAGGCCGTCTGGACCATAGAACAGCCTCTGCAGCGTCTGGAGCCTGAAGGCCTCGATTTTACTTCTGACGTCAATCAGTCCCTGCCCTCCTTCTGCCACTGGTAGGTGCAGCACACCTCTCTGGACCCAGTGTAGACTGTCCCAAAAAAAGTCAAGGATGATCGTCTGTACGGATTTGATCAGAGCTATTGGTGGATCAGCACACCTGAGCTTGTGCCAAAACATGGAGGCAATCAAGTTATTCAGGATTAACACCCTGCCTCTACATGAAATGTCCCTCAGAAGCCACTTCCAACGGTTCAGCCTTGCTTGGATCAGATCTGTCCACCCCACCCAATTTTCTACAGCAGTGCCATCTGTGCCTAAATACACCCCCAGGTACTTAAACACGTTTCTATTCCATTGGAGGGTCTCAGGAAGAGCTGGAGGAGCGAGTCCCCAGTCACCCAGCAAGAAAGCATTGCTCTTGAGCCAATTGACTTTCGCTGACGTCAGTTTTTGAAAAACGTCTAAGCAGTTGACTAAAGTGTTTACCTCAGATGTAGAAGACACAAAGACAGTAACATCATCTGCGTAGGCAACGACCTTAAAACAAGCAGTGGGGCAAACTGGGATGCTGAGACCAGAAAGACGACGCCTGAGCTGCTCTAGGAGGGGCTCAATTGACAGAGAGTAGAGCATCCCTGAGAGGGGCAGCCCTGGCAAATACCCCTGGTGACAGAGAAAGGGGCTGTTGTGGCACCGTTAATCTTCAGAACGCCATATATATTTGAGTAAAGCATTCCAATGTATTTGGAGAAGGAGGACCCAAACCCAAAAGCTTGTAGGACTCTGAACAGATATTGGTGATCCACTCTGTCAAAAGCTTTTCTTGATCCAATGAGATCATTCCTGCCTTTAAACCGAGAAGCTTTGAAGTCGTAATCAGGTCTCGCACCAGAAATATATTGTCAAAGATGGAGCGGTCTGGCACACAGTAGGTCTGATCTGACCTGATGACACACCCCATTACTCTACGCAGGCGAGTAGCCAGAGCCCTGGACAGAATCTTATAATCCGTACATAAAAGGCTAACAGGACGCCAGTTCTTGAGGTCGGACAAATCTCCTTTTTTTGGGAGCAGAGCAATAACAGCCCGCCGACAGGATAATGGCAGTTCATTGTTCATTATGCTCTCTCCAAGACTGCCAATAAATCCGCACCTAATAAATTCCAGAATGTCTTAAAAAACTCGACCGTCAGGCCGTCTATGCCAGGTGACTTTCCTGTATTTAGTTCGCTGAGGGCCGTAGTCAAGTCCTCTAAGCTGAGGGTTGTATCCAGAAGCTCTTTTTCCGTTTTGGGGATTTGTGGCAGGTTGTCTAGGAGGCTCCTGGTCTCAGAAGAATCTTCTGTTGTTTCGCACAGAACAGCTTTTATAAAAATCATGAGCAATAGCTCTGATGGCCTCAGGCTCCTCGATGATCGCCCATCCTCATTTTTCAGAGCGTGAATCACTTTACTCTGTGATCTTTTCTTTTCAAGTCCAAAAAATTGAGAAGGAGAATCCATTTCACCAACTCCTGAATTCTTGAGCGCACAAGAGCACCATGCACCCGTCTGTCCAATAAGTCCATGAGATCTTGTTTTTGTTTTAGATTTTCAAAGACGCCATCGTTAAAAGAGCTGTCTAAAGACGAAGAAAGCTCTAAGATGTCCTCCTCCAACTCTGCCATTGCCTTCCTCATATTCTGAGTTGCATTCTGCGTGTATTGCTGACACAGCACTTTGATCTGAGTTTTGAACAGTCCCACCACTGCCGCAGAGATGAAAAGGAACTTGTCGTCAACCTCCACCTCTTCCAGAAGAATTCAAAAACTTCAATGAAACGGAGATCTTTCAGTAGGCTGTTGTTGAAGTGCCAGTATGACGGAAAGGAAGATGAAATGGAAGTGAAACTTTGAGAAGGACAAGACTGTGATCAGAAAAGCCAGAAGGATGAATGGAGCAGTTCGCTATAAGATTGCTGTGGTGATTCAAGCAATACACTCTATCTAGTCTCGCCATGGAGATCGAGCCCCAACCCTTCACCCACGTGTACTGGCGAATTCCTGGGTGTAATGCCCTCCAGACATCAAAAGGTCGGCCTTGCTGAGGACTGACTTCAAGTGAGCCGGAGCTGGGGTGAGGCTCCAGGCCATTTCTATCTAAGGAGGCGTCATCTGTGCAGTTAAAATCTCCCCACAAAAACAAGATCTTCATCTTTGCACTGCACAAGTAAGTCATGGAGCAAAGAGAAAACAGCAAACGCTCCCTTCCTTCATTGGGTGCATAAACATTTATGAAGACCCACGTTGTGCCCCCTAAGCAGGCTTCCACTTTCAGCAGTCTGCCTTTAACTACCTCTGTCACGCTAGTCGAGTCGGGTGAGAAAGAAGTAGAAAAGAGAATGGCGACCCCGGCACTAACACTCGACCCGTGACTCAAAAACATCTGTCCCTGCCAGCCTCTGTGCCAGTCTGCCTGGTTAGCAGGGTCTGTGTGAGTTTCTTGTAAAAAAATAACACTAAGCTCCTTATTAAGTAGATAATCAAACACGCGACCGCTTGTTGTCATGTCGACTTCCATTGATGTTAATTGTGCCAAAATTACACAAAGGCATGAAAAGGCAAAAAGAAAAGCAGTCACCAAAAACAACTTTAAAAAAGACATGGAAGGACGTGTCCAGCAGTACATCATACTGGCTTGGGATTTAAGGATCTTTTCACCCTGCTCATCACATTTTTCAGCCGCACAGCTTCAGTTCTCTTAAGGCCTAAAGCTGTAGCCTGGCGTAGGACCCCCTTAGCTGAGCTCAAAAACAGTTGGAGATCGGGAAATGGTGACTCACATTCACACCCCTCTTGCCCTCAATAAATTTTACAAAACGGATTATGTTGTCGTTACTGTAGCCACAACGGAAGCTCAGCTGAGGGGACAGATTGGACCTCACTGATGTCCCGAGCCACCGCCTTCATCCTGACTCGCTGTACCCGCGTCTGCAGGCACCTCAGGCTCATCTTGAACATTCTCTGAGTCGTCAGCTGCGGAGACTGAGCTCTCAACTTTATTGTGCTTAACTGCAACACCGCTACATGCGGACCCGTCTTTCCTTTTTCTTGTCACAGGCTTTACCCACTCTGTCTCATCCTCCATTTCTAGAACAGCATTCTCGCTGTTGTCTGCTGGGGTGCTCATCTTATTGATCGCACCCTCAGCCCTAACATTCTCCTCAACCTCTCGTATCTGTTGTACAGCTTCTGTTTCAATGAGCTGGGCGCTGGGCAGAGCCCCATCATCATGAACGGCAGCCACACTCACAGGCTGCTCAGCACCATCACTCGTATGTGCAGAATGAACAGTAACACCGTCCGTAGGCAGTGATCCGGCCTCGGCCGCAGCGTCCTTCTCTGGGCGCTCTCACCACTCTGCACGACTTTAGTTGCGGGCGCGGACTCAGCCGCATCCGCCGGCTCAGCTGCACGTTCAGGTGCCGGTTGCGCCATCATAGCAGGTAAAGAACTGCTCTGATCCTGCACACTCTGACCAGGGCCCTCCATTAAGTCCTCCTCCACATCAGAAAAACTGACGGAAGACTCACTGCCTTCATCGTCAAATAATATCGAGTAGTCCTCGCGGCTACTTTTAGAAACACCAGGTACTGCGGAGTCTGTCGTTTCCTCAGAGCGCTTACACTGGCTAGCCTTGTGCCCCACTTGACCGCACTTAAAACATTTCATGGACTCTGATGATATAAAAACCACATAATCAAATCCATCTACTCTGAATTTGAGAGCCACATCAAGTTCACCTTGTAAATCGTTTAAAATCATGTGAACTTGTCTCCTGAAAGAAACGACATGTTTTAAGTCGGGTGATCGACAGCCCAAGGGAATCATTGAAACTTTTGATATGATCTGCCCATATCTTTCAAGTTCTTTGATGAGAATATCATTCTTTAGAAACGGAGGAACATTTGAAATAATCACTCTCCGTGCAGGAGTAGAAAGAGGTAAAACTGAAATTAAGGTACCGTTAATAATCACACCATTCTGAACAAGAGTATGCACCAAACTCTCATCATTTAGAAACAGGACAACACTTTTATTCATCCGAGACGCTGAACGTACATTTTTACAGCCGATTAACTTGCCGACTTCCACTACACATGCCTCAACAGAGACCATCGGATCAACCAACAACTTCACGCCATGCCGGCGTGTTAAGTTTTCAAAATTGCGCGACATCAAGCCAGGCGGTGTTTGTCTCGGCGCCATTGCGCGCCGCGCAAATACAATACTGGAGTCAATAAGAAAAACAATATATAGACAGAAAAATGAACCCCTACACATTAGAGAAAAACAAATAAAGATTAGGAAAAAAAAGAATAAGAAATACTCACGAGCCCACCCGGCACGCCACCACCTCCTCCCCCTCCCGCCAGCAACCCACAGACACGCCCACGAAAGAACTACGCAATCAAACCACAGACCGACAGCGAAACAGCATAGAGAGAGAGAGATAGAGAGATAGATAGATAGATAGATAGATAGATAGATATATAGATAGATAGATAGATAGATAGATAGATAGATAGATAGATGTAAGGCACTATATAATCAGACAGATAGATAGATAGATAGATAGATAGATAGATAGATAGATGTAAGGCACTATATAATCAGACAGATAGATAGATAGATAGATAGATAAAAGGCACTATATAATCTGACAGATAGATAGATAGATAGATAGATAGATAGATAAAAGGCACTATATAATCTGACAGATAGATAGATAGATAGATAGATAGATAGATAGATAGATAGATAAGAAAGGCACTATAACAGACAGATAATAATAATAATAATAATAATAATAATAATAATAATAATAATAATAATAATAATAATAATAATAATAATTTCTTGACGCATTTCTGTTGGCTTAAAGTTCTCAGTGCTGGTGTGTCAAAGGGAGGATGTGCCACGTTGTTCGTCATGGCTGAATGGCCTTCCTTCACTCCTTCACCATTACCACCAGTGTGTTGAGAGTGCGCCCCATAACTGATGGCACCGGGGATGTCGATGCTGAGAACTGAACTACGGAAATCTTAAGATTTTATCGCGCTCTTTACCATAGTGATTGGGTTTCCACTCATAGGTAAATTCGCCGTTACTGGTTATGGAACCGGGGACGCTTTGTAGTACAATGTCCTCAAGTTAATTAGTCCAAACTATTTAAACACATTATTTTAATGAGCCTTCCTACAATAAACTATTCAACGTTTCTCTGTTGACACACTTGTGATGCATGATTCTTTGGCTAAAAGTACTCAATACCGGTGTTTTGTAGTGAGAAAGTGCAGCTTTGTTCATAATGGCTATCACTTTTGACTTCACTCTCTGGTCCACCACTACGTCCAGCAGGTCCAGAAGACATCCCACGACAGAGCCTGCATTCTTAATTAGCTTGTTGATTTGGTGGGCTTCTCTCAAATCTGTGTTACCGGCCATACACACAATGCGGCTATCACAGAGTTAAAGAACACGTAGAGGATGTAACTTCCCACATTAAAGGAGCTTCACCTACTAAAGCCGATGTCAAATTAAGTGACTTTTTATCATGGGGTATGCCACATTTGCCAATCGCAGTCATTGTTCATGCTGCTTCACCATGTCAAGTAACACAACTGCAAATCGCAACACGTCTCATTTACCAATTGAGTGCCGTCCTCCCGGGGCAGTTGTGCTCGCCACTTTGGACGCTCGCTGCCTAATGGAGTGGCACTTTTCAAATTATAAACAGCTGCAGGAAGTTCAGTAAAACACAAGACATCAGACAAACGTGCTTCTCTTCTGTTTGTGAGGTTCAAAACACATGTGTTGCTTATCCCTCGTCAATATATTCTATGCATTGCAATTCTGTTTGATTTTAGCCAGTAGCAGACTAGTTGGTCTCCATCATGGGATATGTCACATTAGACAATTAACGACTGTCTCTGATTGGCTAAGGTTATGTAAATAAAGGCTAAGACTGAAAATCGCTTGAAAATTCATCTTATGTGACATTGGCTTAAGTAAGAAGAGTCTGCACTGCACTCTCTTCTGTAGCTGCTCTGTGTTACGAGGCAAGTCCAGCTCATTGGTGACGTGGACTTCCAAATACTTGTTGCAATGCACCACTTCCACCTCCACACATGTGCAACAGCACTTAGATAAGCACTCAAATGGACATCTGAGTCAAACACACATATTCTACCGACTGCATGAGATGGCAGCAGCTTTGACCAAAATTTGATTCAGGAGATACTGCTAAGTCACAAATGTGAAGCCAAGCTTCAGAAACAAGAAACAAAAATGTTGTGAACTGGAGAATTCCAAAGTACAAATGTCCCAATAATTGTTCAAAATGCCTAGTAGAGGGGGAAATATTGTAAAACCCCTGGCTAGTTACACACAGGGCCACATAGTGTCTTTATATACCGTTTGAAAAAAATGAAAGGAAGACTTTTAAATCCAAGTCTAGCAACGAGTCAGTGACACTTGTATGCTGTTGATCTGGTCAGTTCAGTAGCAGAGGGGCTTGTTCATCAGTTTCAGCTGCTTTGGTGCACTACAGGAGGCAACAATGAGACGACCCCCAAAACAGGAATGAATGGGTTAACAGGTGGAGGGAGGCCACTGACAATTTTCCCTCCTCATCTGTTTTGTCACTTGTTTTGCATTTGTCAGCGTCACTACTGGTACCATTAGGCCATACCTGGACCCTACAGAGGTGGCACAGGTAGCCCAACTTCTCCAGGATGGCAAGCACATCAATACTTGGCATTGCCAGAAGGTTTGCTGTGTCTCCCAGCTCAGTCTCAAGGGCATGGAGGAGATTCCAGGAGACAGGCAGGCAGTTCCTCTAGGAAAGCTGGACAGAGCCCCTCGTAGAAGGTCCTTAACCCATCAGCAGGACCCACCGCTATCTGCTGGAAAATAATGGTGGCCACACAAAATATTGACACTTTGGGCACAATTTGGACATTTGTCACTCACTTTTGTTGCCAGTGGTTTAGACCCTAATGCCTGTGTGTCGAGTTATTTTGAGGGGACAGCAAATTGACACTGTGATACAAGCTGTACACGGACTACTTGACATTGGATCAAAGTGTCATATCTTCAGTGTCATCCCATGAAAAGATAGAATAAAATATTTACAAAAATGTGACGGGTGTACTCACTTTTGTCAGATACTGTATTCCCAAATGGCCGCTGCACCTTTCTGCCATCAACACCCGGCCTTCTCAGTATTAGATTATGCACATCATATACTGTCTAGTTACGCTACTTATACAACTTACGCCAGTGGCTCTCAACCTGTGGGGTGGGCACTCCTAGGGGGGCATGAAGTAACAAAAAGGAGGGTGCAAAGATGTGAAAAAAAGAAAACGAATCAAAAATATGAAGAAAACATCTGCTGAAACCAAAGCAAATGAACTTAAACTACATTCTGATACTAGAACAATAAATATAAAGTTAGATAAATGTCGATAAAAGTTAAGTAGGTATAATAAAATATGCATTGTGGAATTGGACCCGGACACAGACAGACGGACAACGGTTTATTATTTACAATATATGTACAGTTTTAGTGCACACCCCAGTGCCCCCAGCACCGATCCCCCAAAGTCCAGGCCTCACAGTCACCAAATGCCTTCCTTCTGGCCGCCTCCACTCCCCTCTATGAGCTCCGTCCTCTTCCACCCGACTCTTGCCGATGAATGAAGGGAGGGAGGCGGCCCCTTTTATCCCAACCCGGATGGGCTTCAGCTGCTTCCCGGCAATCCCCCGCGGACACACCCCCGTGTGGCGGAAGTGCCCTCCGGGTGTCCCCAGTCTTCTTCCCCCCAGCACTTCCTGGTGTGGCGGAAGTGCTGAGGTCCAGGGTTCTTCAGGCACCAGGATGCCACCTGGCGCCGCCTTCCAAGCCCTCAACACAATCAGGGCAGTCGCCCCCTCGTGGTCTGGAGGAGGCACAAGCCCTCCTCCGGTCCTCCTGGGAGTCCTGGCTGAGCTCCACCCCCAGCCGCATGTGAGAGCATCTCCTCTCTTTTCAAAAAAAACGTCGGGCGATTAAAACTGTCATGAAAACTCGGGTCGCAAATCCTTAAAGGTTGAGAAACGCTGACTTACGCTTCTGTTTTTTCAGCTGCAGAGTAGATTTGTGTTTCTCAAAGGTTTCAAATAGAAAACAGAAATAGGATTTCACTGGTGCCTTAGAATGGGAGCAACTCCAAATAAAAGACACGTAGTGTGCACAGACCAGCAGAAGCAGGGTATGAAAACGTTTGCCCTTTCTTTCCTCCCTGAGCTCACCTCTGCTGCATTAAGGTGTGACATGTGTACTGCCCCAGTCAAACTAACTGCCCACCTGCCACTACACCCAGAGCGGGTCGGGGTCAGCACTGCACCTGAAGGACTTTGAGAGCTTGACATCAGAAACGAAAGCCCTGTGGGAAAGGGGGTAATTTGGGGTAATTGATCAAATTCATGTGAAGTGTTCCGGCACTGAAAATTGTTTTCAGGAACAATCAGTCATTTTGGCGTTAGGTCCTTATAATGGACAGTAGAAAACTGCCATACTGTAAGTGGTACAACTTGTTCTGCAGTATCAGGTTATAACGATGTGGCTGATCATCAGGTCAGGTCAGGTCAGGTCAGGTCGGGGAGCCTGCACTGGTACAGTGTGTTGCCGCACGCACTACACAGTGAAACAACTCGTGATCCTAGTTGGCAAAGGCAGACACGCAGTCCAGTGCCACCCTCTGGAAATGGCCATCTATCTGCTGCAGCCAAGTGTTATGCAAGGCCTGGTCTAGCCACTTGGGTCCTCAACAATGAGGAACACCCTCGGGTAATCGCGCCACATGGCCGTAGTGCCGTAACTGACACCCCCTCACAATGCTGGTCATGTGCCTCATTGGGACTTCATGAGCAACACAAAGTCAAACCAGCAGTGCCCAAGGATTCTCTGAAGAGACACACATGTCCAGTCCAGTCTTCATCTCAGGTCACTGGATAGTGTCCATGTCTCACAAACAGGGAGCATCAGGACTCTAAAGACTTGGGCCTTCATTCTTTTTCACTACACATCCCTTTCCAAGACCTCATGACCCCCCATGCTATCCCAATCTGTCTACTGACTTCATAGGAAGAGTCACCAGAGACATGAATGTCACTGCCAAGGTCAGTAAACCTCTCAATGACGAGGTCGACACTCTCTCCACAGACAGTCACACTGATGATGGCCGTGTCCGAGAGGTCATTAAAGGCCTGGATCTTTGGTTTTTATCAGGACCCTTGCAAGCCACTCGGACTCCTCACTCAGTCTCTCAAGAGCCCCCATTGACTCCATGAAGATCACAGCATCGTCAGCAAAGTCGAGATCCGTGAATCTCTCTAATATTCTAATGATGAATCATTCCGCTGCTATGCTGGAGACTTCAACCATCAGAACAAACAAACTCCTATTAGTGGGTTCCCTTCCTGCACACTACAAGCTGGGCCTCCTCTGTTCAAATAGAAATGTACATACCGGTCAACCTACCTTGAGCTTTTTGGATTCTGACCCTATTTCTGGCACTTTAGACCCTCAATTACAGGCCAAAGAAGTCCAGTCTTCATTTCAGGTCAATGGATAGCATCCAGGGAGCTTTAGGACTCTAAGGACTTGGACCTTTGTCCTTTTACAGAGATATCTGGAGTGCCACACACCCCTTTGTGGTGACCTCATGACCCCCAAATCATTCTATTGACTTCATAGGAAGAGTCACCAGAGTCATGAATGTCACTGCCGAGGTAAGTAGACCTCTCAATGACGAGTTCGACACACCGCTGTGCCCAAGAGGTCATTAAAGGCCTGGCTCTTTGAGAGAGGAGTCTGAGTGTCTGGGCTTGTGAGGGTCCTGATAAAAACCAGTCTCATGAGAGCCCCCATTAGAGCCTCCATGAAGTTCACAGCATCATCAGCAAAGTCAAAATCCGTGAATCTCTCTAATATTCTAATGATGAATCATTCAGCTGCTATGCTGGAGACTTCAACCATCAGAACAGACAAACTTCCTGCACACTACAAGCTGGGCCTCCTTTGTCAAATGGAAACACAGTCATCACTTATCTATCGCAGGGGGTTACGTTCCAGAACTCCCCCATGAATGGTGAAAATCGGCAGAGTAAAAACCATATGTTCATCTGGTTAGTTTTATGTATTTTAAGCCCTTATAAACTCTCCCACACTCTTAGAAACATTTCCCACACAGTTATACAGCATAAACCCTTTGTATTCTCTTAGATATTAGGTAAGAAATTATGTATGTAAGCACACTGTTCATACACAGTAAAACCTAAATGTTATTTTAAAGATATCGAGCGTCTCCGACATCACGTATGTTACAGCCATTACGACAGACAGGCCACCAGCAATAAATACGTACAATGCAAGAAAAAATTGTATACAGTCAAATGTGTGTACAGTGACGCTAAACGTATGTCCATTTACAAAGTACTGTACGTAGAAAATGAATTATGGTTTGTCACGCACGAGCGCTTGGGGAGATGCATAACGATCCATTTTGCATCCCGACAAGTCCTGCAGGGGGGCAACGGCAGCGTACTAACTTCTCTCTCTTTGCTTCCTCAGAAAGGTCAAGACGCTGCCGCAGTAAAGATCGCCCGGATGACTTTAAGAGACACGCGCTTCCGGGTACCCTTCTACCCTCTTCTTCCTCGTTGACGACATCATACTCCACCACGATTCTCCCAGCATCCCACAGTTTGATTTCCGGTCCGGCAGTATAAACAATTTCAATGTCTTATAAAAAAAGACGGAATTTGTGTTACAGTATACGAGGCTAAAAACCCCAAACGTTTTTACGAGTTTCGTCTCATTATTACAGGTTACTCACCAACAATGACACGACGACTTGTCCGATAACGATGAGTTTAATTTTACTGCACAACAAAGGAGAGCGTTACAGCTCTTCTAAAGGAGCCTCATCAGTCGACTGTGTAGCACCGCCGTTGTTCTTCTTCAATCCAAATCCCTAAAGCAGATTCAATCCGGATTACCGCCTTATTACATCCACTTACAACTCGATTTGCACCCTGGTTAAAAGGACACTGCGGGCGTAGATCTTGTATTCTTTTCCTCCATTTTAAATAAAAAGAATCGTAGCCTCATTGATGCCGTAATGGTGTCCTACAGCGGTGTAGCTGTTCCCTTCCTTCAACATATCCAAAACTTTTACCTTTTCAGCAATCGTTAACATCTTCCATTGGCGCTTGGGCACGGCCCCTGAAGCAGCAGCAGGAGCAGATCATTTTGGAGCCATAACGAAGGGCTTGTCTACGCACAAAAGTTAACTCTTTACAAAGCGCAACACATTGAAGCTGAATGAGCGAGACGAGACTTCCTGGTTAACACCGCGGAATCGAATTCAGCTCTCCGGCCCGAGCCAGTCAGCACACAGGAACCTAACTGCGTGTTCTGATTGGCTAGCTTCTCAGCCATCCGCCAATAGCGTCCCTTGTGTGAAATCAACTGGGCAAACCAACTAAGAAAGCATGTACCAGAAGTAAAAAGGCCCATTGTCCACAGAAACCCGCGAAAAATCTGCGTTATATATTTAGATAGGCTCACATATAAAATCCGAGATAGAAAGTCGAAGCGCGATATAGTGAGGGATTACTGTATACGTACCAGTCAACCTACCTTGAGGTCTAGTTAGGCAGGACATCAAGCTTTTTGGATTCCGACCACATTTTGTGCTCTTTAGATCCTCATTTACAGACCAAAGGAGTCCAGTCTTTGTCTCAGATCACTGGATAGCGTCCATATCTCACAAACAGGGAGCACCAGGACTCTAAGGACTTGGACCTTCATCCTTTTGTAGAGATACTGTATCTGGAGCGCCACACACCCCTTTCCAGTGACCTCATGACCCCTCAAGCTCTCCCAATCCGTCTATTGACTTCATAGGAAGAGTCACCAGAGTCACATGAATGTCACTGCTGAGGTAAGTTAACCTCTCAATGATGTGGTTGACACTCTCTCCGCAGACAGACACACTGCTGATGGCCGTGGCCAAGAGGTCATTAAAGGCCCGGCTCTTTGTTTTTTATCAGGACCCTCACAAGCCCAGACACTGAGTGTCTGACTTATCATGAAATAAATAAAAATTTACAGGCATGGACAGATTTGTTGGTCCCCCCTCCACGAAAGAAGAACTCGCCACACTCATCTCATCAAATAATTTGAAACTGAGAAAAGTCATCGGTGCCCACCATTGTTTATTCTGTATTTAACACAAACAACCGAATATTTCGAAAAAGAGCACAAATGAAAATGGCATGGATGACAATGATGGGACCCTTCAGCTCATATTTTGTTGCACAACCTGTAGAGTTGGCAGTCACTGCACACGAGCGATTCCTGGAGCCCTCCATGAGACCTCTGTTCTTTGCCCACAGGTTGTCCGGCCCATTCTTCCTGCTCCAGCTGGGTCACTTTTGAAGGGGGTCTTCTCCAGATGGTACGTTTCAGTTCTTTCCCTAATTGTTCCATAGTGGAAGTGGAAGGCCACTTCAGATCAGTCCAATGTTTTGTTCTTAGCCATTCTTGAGTGATTTCCGCGGTGTGTTTTGGCTCCTTATCCTGTTGGAGGGTCCGTGACCAACGACTGAGACAGAGTGCCCTGACATTAGGCAGGAAGTTTCACTCCACAATGTCTTGAGATTTCATTGTTTCTCTGCGCAGACTCAAAGCACCCCATGCCAGACGGAGTAAAGAAGCCCTGAAACATCACCAAGCCTCCTCCATGTTCTACAGCAGCTATGGTGGTCTTTTCTTTGAAAGCTTCATTTTTTTGTCTGTGGACAGAGAGCTGACGTGACCTTCTCCAGCCAAAATGCATTTTAGTAAATTCCAGTCTGGCTTTTTCCATTCCATTGAGCCCACCATTGCTCTAATGGAGTCATCAGACACTGATGGACCTCAGCCTTGGAGTTCAGCTTGTGATCTCTCTGCCATTCTCACTATCCTTCTACCCATTCTGGGATCGATTTTCCTCTTGTGGCCGCGTCCAGGGTGGTTGCCTAGACTTCCATGGACCTTCAACTTCTTCATAACATCTGCAACTGTTGTCACAGGAACATCAAGCTGCTTGGAGATGGTGGTCTTCTTGAATTTGTCCCACAGTCCGAGGTGAGGTGAGGCTTGTTGCTGCCACACCTTGCGTTTCTCCTCTGTATTTGAACAGGAAATGTGCCAATTCAGCGATTTTGACTATGAAAATGATCAAAATGATTGGAATCATACAAAAAAACAAATGAATATTACAGACCAGTGGACACATTTATTTTATGTTATCATTATTTTTTCACTTTTCATGATGAATCCCCTGACCTCACATCCCAGAACCATAATAAAGAAATCTAATAAAAGCAGAGATTAAAATGCAGTTACTGACTCCTTCTGATCTCAGCCCACCTCCTTCTTCAGCTCCCTCGGTTTGCCTACCACTAACACTGTCCCTCCGCAGCCACAAACGTCATCCTCTAACCCCCATCGTGGCTGCCTTCTAACCGTGCAGCCAGACCTCCCGAGGTCGGCTCTCCTCCCGTCTTTCTTCGCGCTCCCGCAGTCGTACCTTTGGATGCATAGGGAGGTGCTTCACCATGCTTGCCCCTCTCCTTGTCATTATTCAGAGGGGCGAAACAACCTCTAGAGCAGGGGTTCTTAACCGGGGGTATGGGAACCAAATGCTGGGGGTGTGGGACACGATCTCTGGGTACTGGTATTTATCTTATTTAATGAAATTTAATTTAATTTAATTGTATTAATTTATACTTGGGTACTACGTGAATGGAACACGAAAGAATCTTCGAGAACATTCGACATTTCCTGCAAATGCTTGTATTTAATTTTACACGTGTGTATTTATTTTAAATTTGATACTTTTTTTAATAAATAAATTTAATAAAGGGTGGCACACAGTGGCGCAGTGGGTAGCACTGATGCCTTGCAGTTAGGAGACCCAGGTTTGCTTCCCGGGTCCTCCCTGCGTGGAGTTTGCATGTTCTCTCCGTGTCTGCGTGGGTTTCCTCCCACAGTCCAAAGACATGCAGGTTAGGTGCATTGGCGATTCTAAATTGGTGTGTGTGTGTGTGCTTGGTGTGTGCCCTGCAGTGGGCTGGTGCCCTAACCGGGGTTTGTTTCCTGCCTTGCACCCTGTGTTGGCTGGGATTGGCTCCAGCAGACCCCCGTGACCCTGTAGTAAGGATATAGCGTGGTTGGATAATGGATGGATGGATGGATGGAAATTTAATAAATGTACATTTACTGAACAAGCGTATATTTACTCGTTTATTGGCAATGGACGTATATCTCGAAGACTGTAGAAGCGCGTTTTGCATTGTATATAAAGGTGCCATTCATTCTGCCAACTACTATAAGGAACATTAGAACACTCTAGACGAGAACAGGCCATTCAGCCCAACAAAGCTCGCCAGTCCTGTCCACTGGTTTCCTCCAAGAAAACATCAAGTCGAGTTTTGAAAGTCCCTAACGTCTTACTGTCTACCACACTACTTGGTCGCTTATTCCAAGTGTCTATCGTTCTTTGTGTAAAGAAAAACTTCCTAATGTTTGTGCGAAATTTACCCTTAACAAGTTTCCAACTGTGTCCCCGTGTTCTTGATGAACTCATTTTAAAATACCAGTCTCGATCCACTGGACTAATTCCCTTCATAATTTTAAACACTTTAATCAGGTCACCTCTTAATCTTCTTTTGCTTAAACTGTAAAGGCTCAGCTCTTTTAATCTTTC
Organism: Polypterus senegalus; assembly: GCF_016835505.1. NCBI lineage: Eukaryota > Metazoa > Chordata > Cladistia > Polypteriformes > Polypteridae > Polypterus > Polypterus senegalus. The sequence goes on from NC_053154.1 coordinate 334,290,468, forward strand.
CTCATAATTCATCCCCTGTAGCCCTGAATCAGCCTAGTCGCTCTTCTCTGGACCTTCTCTTGTGCTGTTATGTCCTTTTTGTAGCCTGGAGACCAAAACTGCACCCAGGACTCAAGATGAGGCCTCACCAGTGTGTTATAAAGCCTGAGCAGAACCTCCTGTGACTTGTACTCCACACATCAAGGCGCTATATAACCTGACATTCTGTTAGCCTTCTTAATGCTTCGGAACACTGTTGGGAAGTTGATAGCTTGGAGTCCACTATGACTCCTAAATCCTTCTCATAAGGTGTACTCTCGATTTTCCGACCCCACATTGTGTATTCAAACCTAATATTTTTACTTCCTATGTGTAATACTTTACATTTACTGACATTAAATTTCATCTGCCACAAATCTTCCCAATGCCTGTCTGCTGTCCAAGTCCTTCTGTGATGATATAACAGATTCCAAATTATCTGCTAATCCACCTATCTTGGTATCATCTGCCAACTTCACCAGCTTGTTACTTATATTCCTATCTAAATCATTTATAGATATTAAACATAGCAACGGCCCCAGCACTGCCCCCTGCTGGTCACCACTCTTAACATCAGCCAGTTCTGATGAGGTTCCTCGCACCATCACCCTCTGCTTCCTGTGTCTGAGCCAATTCTGCACCCATCTAAAAACATCATCCTGAACTCCCACTTCTTTTAACTTGATGCCCACCTCTCATGTGGCACCTTATCAAATGCTTTCTGAAAGTCCACATCAATAATATCTTCTGCTCCACTTTGATCGTATGCTTTTGTTGCGTCCTCATAGAATTCCAGCCTGTTAGTAAAACACGACCTCCCTCTTCTGACCCCATGCTGACTGTTCCTAATAACTCCTGTCCTTGCCATGTGTTGCTCAATCTTATCCTTAATAATTCCTTCCATTAATTTTCCTGTGATGCACGTTAAGCTTACTGGCCTACAGTTGCTTGGATCAGCCCTGTCACCTTTTTTTATATAATGGGATGATATTTGCCATTTTCCAGTCCTTTGGAATCTCTCCAGTGCACATTGACTTCCTAAAAATATGTGTCAAGGGTTTATATCTGTACTCGCTGGCCTCCTTAAGAACACAAGGATCAATATTATCTGGTCCTGGTGATTTGTTTGATTTCATCTTATTTAATCTGAGCAGCTCTTCTCTCTCTTCAATTTCCAAATCCCTCAGTACCTCCTTAGTAGTCCCTGTTACTGCTCTGAGGTTATCCACTTGCTCACTTGTGAACACCTCAGAAAATGTAAGTTTAGGGCATCCGCTATATCATTGTCTGTATCTTTGAATTCCCTTTACTATTCCTGATGAACTTGACCTCCTCCTTAACTGTTCTTTTACTACTAAAATACTGAAAGAATCTCTTGGGGTCTTCTTTCGCCTTATCTGCTCTATTCCTCTCCAACTGTCTTTTAGCCTCTCTGATATCCTTCTTAATGGTTGCCCTCATGTTCTCATTAGCGCTACGGTTCTCTTTGCAGTCATTAGTCTTATATGCCTTATACAGCAGTTTTTCCTTTGCAACTTCTTTTTTAAATCTTTATTAATCCATCGTGGAGTTTTTTTTAGTTTCCTATTAATTCCAAATGTAGGTCTGTATCTGTCCTGCATTACATTTTTAAACCTGTTCCACTGCTCCTCGACTGTCTCCACACTTAACAGCTTATCCCAGTCTATCCTACTTAGACTTTGTCGCATCTGCTCAAAATTAGCCCTACCAAAGTTCAACTTCACAATTTTAGTCTTTGCATCTGTACTCTTACAAAACTGGAATGGTGATGATCATTTCAACAGTCAAGTAAAGGGGGTATGGGACAATAATGGACAATCCATCGGGGGTCTGGAGTCAATAAAGGGTTAAGATCCCCTGCTCTAGAGTGTCAAAGCCTACGCTCCTTCGCGGGGCCCCAGTTTGCACTACCGTCCTCTTCCTCCCGAGACTGCCCTTTAGTCATATTTTCCTCACATACTTTATAACGGGTCTTAATCAAGCGCCGCAGGAAGCTGATGAAGCGACTGAGAACGAAAACACCCTCACGTGTAGGTGCGACTCGCCCCAATTATCTCGTTAACTCCCCTCGGTTCGTGTGATCGCGCCCACGGAGACTGACATGGCTATTTGGATTATTTTTAAACTGGCCATTCTCTTGAAGCCGCGGACCCGCTATACCACAATCAATTCAAGAAAAGAGCGCGTTTGAAAAAATCCAGTTATTGAAGATTTGTAGAATAAGCAGTAGCTGATCGCTGGTCGGGCGGCACGGTGGTGCAGTGGGTAGTGCTGCTGCCTGGCAATTAGGAGACCCGGGTTCACTTCCCTGCATGGAGTTTGCATGTTCTCCCCGTGTTTGCGTGGGTTTCCTCCCACAGTCCAAAGACATGCAGGTTAGGTGCATTGGCGATCCTAAATTGTGCTTGGTGTGTGTGTGCCCTGTGGTGGGCTGGTGCCCAGCCCGGGGTTTGTTTCCTGCTGGGATTGGCTCCAGCAGACCCCTGTGACCCTGTAGTTAGGATGTAGCGGGTTGGATAATGAATGGATGGATGACCTCTGGTCACACTTGCTTTGCTTTACTTGATGACATCTCAAAAGCCTGCAGGGACACAGGGGACAATTTCTTTTCATTTTGTCACTTTACAGGAAGCATGCAGCACTTTTTCAATGAACTGGAAGGGGACCACCTCATTTGTCCATGTCCATAGAAATCAAAATTGTTGAAAATTGCTTTGGGGTGTAGGGTTATAGAGCCGAAACACCTCGGAGGTCAGAGTTGAAAGGTTGAAGGTGACATCCGTGATCACACTGACGCTGGCAGTTTGTACCACGTGGTGGAGCTCAGTCTTTCTGCTTTATTGTGTTTCTAAAGCACAGGCAGATGATTTGAAGACCAAGGAGCGGCCGGAGGATGACCACTTCATACCTGCCGATACCCCTCAGCTCGGTGATTCTGACGTCCCCCTCCGCCCGCTCAGCTGCATTTAATTCTAACTGAATGCTCCCTCGTGGCTTTCCTTCTCATTCACACGACTGCTTGCCCTCGCGCCGTGCTGCTCATTAGACATCTCCTCACTTATTTCTGTCTAAATAATTTCTAACATGCAGACCAGTTATGACGCACGCAGCAGAAGCCCGGCGGCTCCCCAAATTGAACGGTACAGTAGCCATTAGAGAAACGAATGGACACGGGGAAAACAAACGAGCAAAAGAGGTCATTTGCAGCTGCCGCGATCCTTAGAGCAATGTCTGCTGCGATCATTCACAGGACACCGACAAGAGCATCATTATCCCGAAAGTCTTCGTTAAAAGCCGCCGAGCGTGCAAGCGGGCGGGCGGGATGGGGATGCTAACGAGCTGCCACCGCCACCGTCGTTCCTCTGCCCACACAATAACAAATCTTTACGGCCATTCATTTATCTTTTCTGATAAATTGCCCCATCGTGTCAAGGAGGGAGCGTTCAAAATAACAAGTGTAATAATCAGAGGCAAGTGGCGTGGCATCGCTACTCCCTTGACGAGTTTAAAGGAAGCCCCCTTCTTGTTCATTGCCGCCTACCCTAGAATTGCCAGGCCAGTGTCTGTGTTTTATAAGAAGAGGGCCCTTCTACTGCGGCCAACACCCCAAAGCCCTGAAGCTGCACCACCGCCCAGCATCACTTTGAGCCAAAGTGCCCCCGTGCCAGTCTCATTTGTGCACTGCCAGCCAGAAATGACCAGCTGACAGTCTGTGCCTTTAAGGGTCAATTTGTGAGAACTCAGGTAGCACAGAATGGAAAGTCTACCAAGTACTCACTTGCTCTCCATTTCATCAGGAGAAAAGCAGTCAGGGGATTCGAAGACCCCTCAAGGTGGTGGCTCTCTGGGCTAAAGGATCCACGCTGCTAACTGGAAACAGAAGGAATGCTACTCTGTTGGGCCCTTCATCCAGGCCCTTAACCTGCGGTTGCTCCAGGTAGCTGTCCCAGCGCTTCGACCCCAAGATTCTCTGTGTGCCACTGGAGAACAAGTCGAGAAAAATGCAAGAAATTGTGTACGGCAAGTAAAGTGAACCGTCATCATTAAGACTGAGAACATCAGAGAAGCTTTGAGGAGAACGGGCCATTCAGCCGCCAGTCCTGTCCACTTCATTCCTCCAAAGTAACAACAAGTTGAGCTATGAAGGTCGCTAAAGACCTCCTGTCTACCACACGACTTGGTCACTTGAGTCTGAGGGTCTCTTCCTAATGTTTGAGCGAAATCCACCCTCCACAAGTGTCCAGCTGTGCCCTCCTGTTCTTGATGAGCTCATTTTACACTCGCAGTCTCAATCCACTGGCTAAATAATTTTTATTAAAATATCCACTGTCCCTGTGACAGTAACACGCTTCACAAAAGGCGGGACAGTCGAGTGTTCACTATTGGGTCACATCGCCATTTACTTTCCTAACATTTATTAAGTGTTTGTAGTGAATGAAAGGAGTGGTGGCTCTGAGGCGAAGGATCTGCGCTGGTATCCCGTCACTGCCAAAAGAGATCCTACTCTGCTGGGCCCTTGAGCAAGACCCTTAACCTTCATTTGCTCCAGGGGCACTCGCTGTACAATGGCTGACCCTGTGCTCTGACCCCAAGGGATATGCAAAACTAAGAAATTCCTAATATGAGAAATTGGATAAGGCGAAATAAACAACAAAAAAAAGATAGATAGATAGAGTGAAAGGCACTATATGATAGATAGATAGATAGAGAGATAGTGTCACACAACTAAAGGGCTAGAGTAATTGTAATAAAATATCCGACCAGGGGGTGGCGGAGTGCGCTGACTGCCTTTCTCAGTTCCCTACAGACCTATCCCGGAAAATTCTGCAAGGTTCCGGTCCCTTTGAAGACATCAGTTCCTCTCAAGATCTTTAAAGTCTCCATCTTAGGCTACTATAGCCAGTTCTGTTGCGGACTCTGTGATATGCACATCGTGTATGTGATTCAGAAAATCATTTTGCAGTTTGGCAAAACAATATACGGGTGGCTGCCCCAAACCTTTATAATGTCTTGGACTCATTTATTTGACAATAGATAGATAGATAGATAGATAGATAGATAGATAGATAGATAGATAGATAGATAGATAGATAAAAGGCACTATATGATAGATAGATAGATAGATAGATAGATAGATAGATAGATAGATAGATAGATAGATAGATATGAAAGGTACTATATACTAGATAGATAGATAGATAGATAGATAGATAGATAGATAGATAGATAAAAGGCACTATATGATAGATAGATAGATAGATAGATAGATAGATAGATAGATAGATAGATAGATAGATAGATAGATAGATAAAAGGCACTATATGATAGATAGATAGATAGATAGATAGATAGATAGATAGATAGATAGATAGATAAAAGGCACTATATGATAGATAGATAGATAGATAGATAGATAGATAGATAGATAGATAGATAGATAGATAGATAGATATGAAAGGCACTATATGATAGATAGATAGATAGATAGATAGATAGATAGATAGATATGAAAGGTACTATATACTAGATAGATAGATAGATAGATAGATAGATATGAAGGGCACTCTATACTAATAGAGAGGACTTTATTTGTTCTCGGGGCGGTTTGGTGTTTATTTTGGCTTCCTCGGTTTCTCCCTTAACCATCTGGATATTTTTTGATCGCTAGCTGTACAGCCTTTGTTTTTTTTTTTTTTTGTTCTTTTAATTTATGTTTAAAGTGATCTTCTTTTTGTTTTATTTTTTAATTGTTTCATTGTTGTCAACCCAGTTGGGCCATTTCTTTTGCATTTTCATTTAATTTATTTTTGGAACCAGAATGTCCCTCCAGTGGCACCATCTATTATTTATACCTGCCGTGTTTGTTTTCCCATTCTGTCTTTTCCAGGTGTTCCCAAATCCCCAAAGGTCTGCTTATCATCAGTTATGAGTCTTTGTTTTGTCTTTGCTCTGAGTTTCAGTTTTAACTCTTCTGTGACGTTTCTTGTACCCAAAGGATCAATCATTTCTGTTTCATTTGCTGTTATCAGCAGATTCTGTATCATATCAGAAAGTTTATAGAGTATTGGAAAATAAAACAAAAACTTGACTTCACACACACACACCAAACACACACTAGGAACAATTTAGGATCGCCAGTCCACCTAACCTGCATGTCTTTGGGAGGAAACCAACACAGACACGGGGAGAACATGCAAACCCCACGCAGGGAGGACCCGGGAAGTGAACCACAGGTCTCCATACAGCAAGGCAGCAGCGCCACCCACTGCGCCACCGTGTCGCAATACCGGAAATTATACGTTAAAATCAAGATCTGACTTATCCAAGTATTCGCAAGTGTATACGGTAAATGAAAAAATATTGCCTGCTATGGTTGGTGCAACATCCTGTATGTGCGAATGCCAGCGGCTCTCAAACTGTGGGGCTGTACAAGGGGGGGGGGGCGTCGAATAAATGAACAAGATATCAAAATTAATTTTTTACATTTTTTTTTTCAAATTTAAATTTGCAAGCATATTAATGCATTATAATTCAAATTAAAATAAAACATTTCTAAGGCGTGGATCTAATGACTAATATGTGCCGTCTTTATAGTGCACGGCCTGTCCAGGTTTGGTTTGATATTCCTGATAGACGCTCGGAGCTCCTTTTCTATTTGAAGTTTGTTTCTATGACGAGCGGCGCTGCTGCTGCTGCTTTTATAGTCGCGTATTTTCAATCCAGAAAGTTCAAGACGTATCGGTGTCTGTCACGAACATTCGAGTAACAGTAGATCAGGTGATAATGTAATGTAATGTAATGCAGTGTAGCCAGTATTGCCAAATTGAGTTAAATAATTTACTGCGTATAGGGTTATTTTCATGATACAATAACAGCGGTATAATATTTGTCGGATAAAAATACGCAGATTTACTTGATGGTGTCCTTGTCTACGAGATTTTTTAAAATTTTGGAGTCTTTGGTTTGTGTTAATGTTACTTTTGTTTATTATTTGCTGTATTCCTGATGTCTGTGTTATGTGCCTTGTGTTTTATGGGTGGTTCCCCACCTGTCATCATCCCTGTAAAAGGGGGGTGGGGGGGTAGCCCACAGTCCCCTGCGGTTCATTCGAATGCTCTAGGGAGTCAGGGAGTTTACTTGCGTGTTTTTTGATTTTCATTTTTGCTGTGCTTGTGCCTCTGTGTTATTTTTTGATTTTTTTGACCTTCTGCTCAAACCTGAGTTTTTCAGAAGTGTTCGCTATTGCACAATGAGAGCAGCAACAAGCCATGCAATTAAAGGACGGGTTTAATGAACAACGAGAATCGGCGCCTAATTAAGCAACTGGTTGGAGTGAAATTGGTTGGAGTTTGAGGCCCTGACTTTGTTGGTCTTCTTTGGGTGCCAAGAAATGAAGCAATTTAGAGGAACGGTGAAGAAAGCAAGGGAAACAATTCAATTAAATTAAATTAAAAAGAAGTTAATTAGCAGCAAAAACAGGGCATTCATTAAGAAAAGGGTTAGAATGAAAAACTACAGCCCTTGTGGTCCTCCAGGACCAGAATTGGGGACCCTTGGATTAAGGATCTGTTTTCTTGATTACGTATTAGGATTTAGTTATGTTTTTGACATCTTCGTTTTGCCTTTGTTGCTCCCTGGAGCCTTGCTTTGTACTTTTTTTTTATTAATAAATTGTTATTTTTATGAAGATAACTTTGATGCCTTTGTGGTTAAAAGCTGAGGTTTATGGTCACCCTCCTCCTTGTGACACTATTTGATATATCTTTAGGACTTTTCAGTTTCTTTTGAAGGCTCAATCCCTTTTCTGCGGCTGCTAGGCCTGAGGCAGGCCTGTCAGAGCTGGGATGAGGCGCCATTGGAGCGAGACAAGCAAAGAAGGCCTAGTCAGGCCAGTGAAGCCTTTTGGAGCCCTAACAGCCCTCATTCGCCATGTTTGTGTCTCCACAGTTCCCAACAGTATCGATTTTAACATTTTAAAATTACTTCAATACTCATTTTTCCTGGTATCAATTCTAAAGATTACATTACGAATGCACTTCCGGTCTGCCATGTGTGGACGCTGGCCCGGACACACGCAGAAGGACATCGTAAGTTCACCCAACACACGTTTATTTTGCAAATATTTACAATGCACAAACCCCAGTGCCTCTTGCACCGATCCCCCAAAGTCCAGGCCTCTCAGTCTCTGTGTCTCTCTCTTGGCCGCCTCCCGTCCTCACTCCAGCTCCGTCCTCTTCCACCCGACATCCGCCGATGACTGGAGGGAGGAGGCCCCTTAAATGGGCTCCAGCTGCTTCCTGGCATTCACTGTTTTCACTTTACAGGCTTCCACTGGGATCTCTCATTAGGAGACATCATGTTAATTTTCATTTGTATGCAGATGACGCCCAGTTATACCTCTCATTTAGATCAAATGAAGTTTCTCCAATGTTGTCTTTAATTAGTTCCGCTAGTGATGATGAGCAGTGGATGGATGAGAATGACTTGTCTTTAAACACAACGATAAGACAGAGATGTTATTTATTGGACGGAGTGACGCTGATCACAACAATATTCTGTCATCATTTAACTCGGCTGGAGTCACCATTAATTTTACTGAATCAGCCCGCAATCTCTTTGACTCTAGCATGTCCTTTAAAGCGCATATTACAAAGTTGTCCAAATCAAGTTTCTTCCATCTTAAAAATGTTGGGAAATTAAGGCGATATCTAAATAAACAGGATTCTGAGAAATTAATTCCTGCATTTATTTCTAGTAGGATTGACTACTGCAATGTGGTGCTCACTGTTCTTTATTCAGCCGCCAGTTAATCCAAAACGCTGCTGCAAGAATTATCACAAGAACAAGAAAATACAAACACATAACTCCAGTTCTTAAATCCTTACACTGGTGCCCCCGGTTAAGTTTAGGGCAGATTTCAAAATCCTCCTTTTAACATATAAAGCATTAAATGGCCGAGGTCCGACTTACTTGTCTGAACTTATCATGACTTACAAACCGGAGCGCACATTAAGATCTCAAGATGTCGGTCTGATTAGGATTCCAAGGATTAATAACATAACAGTGGGAGGTCGAGCTTTTAGTTACAGGACCCCTAAACTGTGGAGTGGTCTGCCTGCTGCTATAAGAGATGCCCCTTCGGTCTCAGGCTGAAGACTCACTACTTCAGTTCAGCACACCCTGACTAGAGCTGCTGATTAACTGTACAGACTGCATCTCTGTTGTTAGTCATTAGCACTAAAACATAAGTAACATGATAGTTAGAATTTGTTACTCACCCTCACCTCTTCTGTTTCTCTTCTCGGTACTCAAATGTGGCACTTGGTGCCTCGGCCCACCTGCCAATTGGTTTTACCTGCCTATGGTAAAGTCATCTCTGATGGAGGATCGCAGGAATCATGGGAAAGAGGGGTCCTTTCATCGGATTGGTTGGCCCAGCGCTGTTTCAGCTGTGGAATGGCCAAATGGGGGAGGCAGCTTGATGGCTGAGGTCTCCAGCACTCTGAACAAATCCAAATCCTATTTTGTGATACCATCTACTGTTAAATTCTGGTCCATACCTGTAAAATGTTTATTTTAATACTGTATTGAGGATGACTTGTATTGTTCTGTTCTGTGTATTGTATTGTGTTGTATTGACCCCATTCTTTTTGACACCCACTGCACGCCCAACCTACCTGGAAAGGGGTCTCTCTGTGAACTGCCTTTCCTGAGGTTTCTTCCATTTTTCCCTATAAGGGTTTTTTTGGGAGTTTTTCCTCGTCTTCTTAGAGAGTCAAGGCTGGGGGGCTGTCAAGAGGCAGGGCCTGTTAAAGCCCATTGCGGCACTTCTTGTGTGATTTTCGGCTATACAAAAAATAAATTGCATTGTATTGTAATTTAGTACTCCATATTTCTTATTTCTTAAATGTATATAATTGTTTCCATTTAAATTTCTTTTTGGTAAGTTATAGTGTTAGCTTCTATGCTGCCTCATTTACTTTGCATCTGTTAGTGCTGAGGTGATCGACGTCTGTCCTGGAGGGCCACAGTGACTGCAAGTTTTTGTTCCAACCCAATTGCTTCACGAGAAGTCAATTATTGCTGAGGAAGCACTTGCTGCTCAAGCAACATTTTTCTCACTTGTCAAGCTGCATTCCCTGTTTTTAATTGCTTCTTATTAGCAGTAAATGGCAAAGGAACCAGCAGTTCTTCATCTACCTTGTCTCCATTTACACCTGTGTGTAGTTATTTTCGTCTGTGCACACTGCACTAATTTCCGCCATAAGCAGTTAATGAGGGGCGGCTGCACCGATCCCTGTGCATAATTAACTGGCCCAGCTCACTCATTAAGCACTCCATGGCCTCATGTCTTTTGTGAATTGCCTCACCCAACATTTACATCCCAGTCGCCTGTCCTCTTTAAAAACTGCACTAGCCCTTGTGCCTTTGGCTCTGTGACAAAGAATGTTTAATGGGCTCAACTGAGGTTAGTACTTCACTATTCATTTTTTTATTTTTACATATTTTTTCGCTTCCGGGGGTCCTCCCTGCGTGGAGTTTGCATGTTCTCCCCGTGTCTGCGTGGGTTTCCTCCGGGCGCTCCGGTTTCCTACCACAATCCAAAGACATGCAGGTTAGGTGGATTGGCAATTCTAAATTGGCCCTAGTGTGTGCTTGGTGTGTGGGTGTGTGTCCTGCGGTGGGTTGGCACCCTGCCCAGGATTGTTTCCTGCCTTGTGCCCTGTGTTGGCTGGGATTGGCTCCAGCAGACCCCCGTGACCCTATTTGGATTCGGCGGGTTAGATAATGGATGGATGGATTTTTTTGTATTTAAATTTCCCTTTATTAAGTTATAGTGTTAGTTTTCATCAAGTCCTTCCATGAGAACCCTGAATACAATGAGGACTGATCATTTATGTTAGGCAGAATGCCCAGAGGGGGCTGGGCGGTCCCGTGGCCTGGAACCCCAGCAGATTTTATTTTTTCTTCAGCCGTCTGGAGGTTTTTTTTTTGTTTTTTTCTGTCCTCCCTGGCCATCGGACCTTACTTTTATTCTATGTTCATTAGTTTTCTCTGATTTTAATTCTTACTTTGTCTTTTTTCTCTTTCTTCATCATGTAAAGCACTTCGAGCTCCATTATTTGTATGAAAATGTGCGACAGAAATAAATGCTGTTGTTGTTGTTCATGCCAAGAAAGAGCACCGCAGATGTGGTGTTTGCTCTGAGGATGTTGATGGAGAAGTTTAGAGAAGGCATTGCGTCTTTGTGGACCTGGAGAAAGCATATGACAGGGTGACTGAGAGGAGCTGTGGTATTGGATGAGGAAGTCGGGAGTGGCAGAGAAGTACGTAAGAGTGGTACAGGATATGAACGAGGGGAGTGTGACCATGGTGAGGTAGGAGTGACGGAGGTGGGATTACATCGGGGATCAGCTCTGAGCCCTTTCTTATCTCCAGTGGTGATGGACAGGCTGACAGATGAGATCAGACAGGAGTCGCCATGGACTGTGATGTTTGCTGATGACATTGTGATCTATAGAGAGAGTAGGGAGCAGGTTGAGGAGACCCTGGAGAGTTGGAGATGTGAGAGGAGAGGAATGAAGGCCAGTAGGACCACCAAGACAGAATACATGTGTGTGAATGAGAGTAAGGTCAGTGGAATGGTGAGGATGAGGGAGTAGAGTTGGTGAAGGTGGTTGAGTTTAAATACTTGGGATCAACAATACAGAGTAATGGGGAGTGTGGAAGAGAAGTGAAGAAGAGAGTGCAGGCAGGGTGGAGAAGAGTGTCAGGAGTGACAGATGGGTATCAACAAGAGTGACAGGGAAGGTCTGCAGGACGGTAGTGAGACCAGCTATGTTATATGGGCTGGAGACGGTGGCACAGGAGACAGAGCTGGAGGTGGCAGAGTTAAAGATGTTAAGATTTGCAACGGGTGTGACGAGGATGGACAGGATCAGAAATGAGGACATTAGAGGGTCAGCTCAAGTTGGACGGTTTGGTGACAAAGTCAGAGAGGCAAGATGGCGTTGGTTTGAAGAGATGCTGGGTATATTGAGAGAAGGGTGCTAAGGATAGAGCTGCCAGGGACGAGGAGAAGTGGAAGGCCTAAGAGAAGGTTTATGGATGTGGAGAGAGAGGACATGCAGGTGACGGGTGTGACAGAGCAAGATGACGAGGACAGGAAGAGATGGAAGAAGATGATCCACTGTGGCGACCCCTAATGGGAACAGCACAAAGAAGAAGGAGTAGAAGAAGAATTTATAGTGTTAGTTTGTAAGTGCTAGAAGAGGGCTGAACAACGTCAGTCTTGGAGGTCCACAGTGGCTGCAGGTTTTTGTTCCTACCCAAATGCATTTATTGCTCATGAAGCACTTATTGCTCAAGTAACATTTTAGTTAAGATTTCTCACCCTTAATTGTTTATTTTAGTCTTATAAAGCTGCAGACCCCATTTTTTAATTGCTTCTTATTAGCAATAAAATGTCAAAGGCAAAGGGGCCAACTTGTCTCTGTTTACACCTGTGTGTGGTGATTGTGATCTGTCTGGTTTATTAAAATATACAGAAGGAAAATGAAGACAAAAACATGAAGGACTGAGAACTACTCGTCTGTTTTATACCTTAAACCATTTGGATGATATCCTTGCAAAGAGAGAAAATCAACAGAATCAGAATAAGCTGACACAGCAGAGTTCAAACACTAACAAGTCATGATATTAAATCAGATCTGTTATTGGCAACGATTGTTTTCTAATTAAGCAACTGAGTTGGAACAAAACCTGCAGCCACTGCGGCCCACCAGGACCAATGCTGATCACCACCCCCCCCCAACCCTAGAGGACTGTCAACAGCACTGCTAATGTTTGCAGGGTTCCCTCTAGTGAAATGAAAAGGGCTTTGAATTTTATTACTAACATGCATTACAAAATACATTTTCAATAAATGGCACATCACAACCTTTAACGCAGTGTTAGACTGATTCGTGAACAATTCGTTCTTTTTGAACAATTCCTTTCAGCGAGTCATACACATCCATTCAGCAAGCAGAAGTGAATCGATTCTGTGGAGCTCAACAGAAGTGCTGTAGCACACGCATCACATCGTCGGCCTCTTTCATTTCACAGGTAGATGTTTAAAGTATTTGTGTGCGTCTGTCTAATACCTGTCTAATTCATAATTCTCATTCACTTCACCTTATGATTCTTTTGAGGTCGAACCGCATTATTACCAGCGAACGAGAATTCTCACTGATGATTCTTTCATTCATCATAACAACAAGTACAATACAGCAACGACACATTTATGTTACAAGGCAACAATTGTTTGTTTTGCACAATTTGCTATTGGAATTGTTTTAAACAGAACATACAAAGAAAATATTAAACTAATGTGTTTATATGTCATATGTCAGTTAAAACATGAAACAAATTGGTCACACAAAATTAAACTTTAATAAAAATATTGCACTTTCTAACAATTACTTGCATTCAGCTTTACTTTAAAGCAAACTTTTCTTTAAGGCACATTGATTGCACCTTTCAAGTTCAAATCATTACACGAGAGCGAGTCCCATGATTCTCATTCATTTGATATGGTGAACTGAACCATTACCTGAGAATGAATCTCAAGATTCTCATTCATTTGATACATGGATTGAGTTATTACCCAAGAACGACTCTCATGGTCTTCTTTCATTTTATTTACAAACTGAAGCCTTACACGAAAACAAGTCTCACCATTATTGTTCAATTGATTTGCAAACTGAACGATTATCTGAGAAAGTGTCTCATGATTCCCATTTGGTTTACCAATAAATCATTACCTAAAATCAAGACCTGGGATTCTCGTTCATTTGAGTCATGCACTGAATCATTACCCGAAAACGAGTCTCATGACTCTCATTCATTTAATATTGTGAACTGAAGCATTACCTGAGAATGAATCTCAAGATTCTTGTTCATTTGATTCATGAACTGTGCCATTACCCAAGAACGACTCTCATGGTCTTCGTTCATTTTATTTACAAACTGAAGCATTACACGAGAATGAGTCTCACTGTTATTGTTCAACTGATTTGTAAACTGAGCGATTATCTGAGAAAGAGCTTCATGATTTCCAATCATTTGATTTACCATTAAATCATTACCTAAGAACAAGGCACGTGATTCTCGTTCATTACCCGAAAACAGAATAAACATAGTATTAAACTATTATGTATAGCTTAGGGCGGCACGGTGGCACAGTGGTAGCGCTGCTGACTCGCAGTTAGGGGACCCGGGTTCGCTTCCTGCGTGTAGTTTGCATGTTCTCCCCCTGTCTGCGTGGGTTTCCTCCGGGCACTCCGGTTTCCTCCCACAATCCAAAGACATGCAGGTTAGGTGGATTGGCGATTCTGAATTGGCCCTAGTGTGTGATTGGTGTGTGGGTGTGTTTGTGTGTGTCCTGCGGTGGGTTGGCACCCTGCCCAGGATTGGTTCCTGCCTTGTTGGCTGGGATTGGCTCCGGCAGACCCTATTCGGATTCAGCAGGTTAGAAAATGGATGGATGTATAGCTTACGCAAGTTAGTCACACAAAATTAAACTTTACAAAAATATTACAATTTCTAATAATTATTGGCTTTAAAGCAAACTCTTTTATTGCTCATTGACTGAACCTGGCATGCGTCATTCAGTACAAACTGAATCATTACATTTGGACGAGTCTCACAGTTCTTGCTCATCTGATTTGCAAACTGAACCATTACCCAAGAATGAGTCCCATTATTCTTATCAATTTGTTTCACCAACGAATCATTACCCGAGAGTGAGGCACATGATTTGCATTCATTTGATATGATGAATTGAACCATTACCTGAAAATGAATTTCAAGATTCTCATTCATTTGATTTATGAACTGAGTTATTACCCGAGAACGACTCTCATGGTCTTCTTTCATTTTATTTACAAACTGAAGCATTACACGAGAACAAGTCTCACCATTATTGTTCAACTGATTTGCAAACTGAACGATTATCTGAGAAAGTGTCTCATGATTCCCATTTGGTTTACCAATAAATCATTACCTAAGAACAAGACATGGGATTCTCGTTCATTTGAGTCATGCACTGAATCATTACCCGAAAACGAGTCTCATGATTCTCATTCATTTGATATTGTGAACTGAAGCATTACCTGAGAATGAATCTCAAGATTCTCATTCATTTGATTCATGAACTGAGTTATTACCCGAGAACGACTCTCAAGTTCTTCTTTCATTTTATTTACAAACTGAAGAACGAGTCTCACTGTTATTGTTCAACTGATTAGCTAACTGAGCAATTATCTGAGAAAGAGTTTCATATAATGCAATACAATACAATACAATACAATACAATACAATACAGTTTATTTTTGTATAGCCCAAAATCACACAGGAAGTGCTGCAATGGGCTTTAACAGGCCCTGCCTCTTGACAGCCCCCCAGCCTTGACTCTCTAAGTAGACAAGGAAAAACTCCCAAAAAACTTTGTAGGGAAAATCTTATGATTCCTATTCATTTGATTTACCGATAAATCATTACCTAGGAACAAGACATGTGATTCTCGTTCATTTGAGTCATGCACTGAATCATTACCCGAGAGCAGAATAAACACATTATTAAAGTATTATTTATAGTTACGCAAGTTAGTCACACAAAATTAAACTTTACAAAAATATTACAATTTCTAACAATTATTGGCTTTCAACTTCACTTTAAAGCAAACTCTTTTATTGCTCATTGACTGAACCTGGAATGCGCCCTTCAGTACAAACTGAATCATTACATTTGGACGAGTCTCACAATTCTTGCTCATCTGATTTGCAAACTGAACCATTACCCAAGAATGAGTCCCATTATTCTTATCGATTAGTTTCACCAACGAATCATTACCCGAAAACGAGTCCCATGATTCGCATTTATTTGATACTGTGAACTGAACCGTTACCTGAGAATCAATCTCAGGATTCTCGTTCATTTCATTCATGAAGTGAGTTATTACCCGAGAACGACTCTCATGGACTTCTTTCATTTTATTTACAAACTGAAGTATTACACGAGAATTAGTCTCACCGTTATTGTTCAACTGATTTGCAAACTGAGCGATTATCTGAGAAAGAGTCTCATGATTCCCATTCATTTGATTTACCAACGAATCATTACCCGAGAATAAGGCACATGATTCTTATTCATTTGATTCACGAACTGAATCATTACCTGAGAACAAGTTTTACTGTACTCATTCACTTATGATTCTCTAATGAATCATCTTATTTTAATTACGCATTTTGGCTGTGTTGTCATGCTTTGTGTACTGAGACAGGACAACATCCTGTGAGGTATCAGTATGTTAAATAAATGAGGACTTCCCATATGTGGTAGCCTTTAATCCTATTGACGAATCAAACAAATTGAAAGCATCAGTTCACTTAACCAGGTAGTCTGAAAGAATCAAATCAGTAAAGTGAATTGAAATGTTCCCCACCAGAGTGTTACTACAAGACAGACAGACAGACAGCTTATATTTTATGTAGATTAGGCTCTTATTGGCAATCCAAGAACATTCACAGTGAAAAATGTTCAACAATGCAGAAAATCGGACTTGAGGCAAGTCGTTTTTCATAATAGTGTGACTTTATGAACCAACAGTAACACAGGTTTCACCTTAATCAATGCTGCGTATTTATCAAAAGGAAGTAAAGCCAGTAAGATTTCACTTCTCAGTTTTTGTTAAATGTTTCTCCTTCCACGTTATTGCTGTTCTTTTCTTCAGTTGTAGCCTCTTCTTCTTTTTCTGTTCTCCAAACGCTTTGAGGCACTTATTCCCAAAACCACCATCTGCTAGAAGAGGGTCACAATAGGAGGACCGCGGGGTTATTTATTATGTATGAGAAAATGTTTGATAGCTGAATTCACTTTATTGCTTTTATTTCATGTCTTTGTCCATTTATTATAATCCTGCGGGTAAACCAAATTCCCCAAATGGGACAATAACATTTATAATGAAGTAAAGTGATATTTAATTGAATAGGGCCCTGATCTCATTTGCAGATGGTTCAAGTTGATCATTTTGTGTGTTGTGATAAAAGCTTAGCGCGGGGGCGTCAGTCTCGGATCCTGGAGGGCTCGTCTTTCTCGCCACTTTCTTAATTAGTAACCAATTACTGCTGCTAATGGATTGCCTCACTTTCTGAGGTTCAGAACCCTCAAAGCCTGGTTTATACTCGTCGTGAGGGACACGTACTGGAAGAGACGGCTTGCATGCGCTGGGTGTTTGTCACACACTGAGCACAGAATTTCTCCTAAGGGATGTGGCGCCATGTATACTAACTGGGTTGGCAGAATGATGAGCAATGTGTTGATTATGATCCATCAGGTCATCAAACCGCAAGGAAGATGTGCCAAAATATTTGACTCCATCCACCCACTTGTGAGAATATCAAACTTTTGGTTAACAGGTGCGACACTCCACCAGTGGCAACAGGCACAACGTGTCTTCCATTTAGGAGGATCTCACGTCCTCTGCTGTGACATTGCTAGGTATGTGACACTGGCCAGACATTGACACCCGTTGAGTAGGAGAATATCAACACAATGATCGGATGGGCCGTCACAAGTAGAAACGCATTTTGGCTGCTGACAGGACTCACGCTTTACATTGTGGTCTGCGCGCAAACTTCATGAGGACATATAAAATGGTCTCCTGCTGCCAAATAGCAATGAAGTGCAAAAAGAGCTAACAGATGACCAGCCCTGCTTCTTCTTATTTCGGCTGCTCCTGTTAGGGTTGCCACAGCGGATCATCTTCTTCCATATCTTACTGTCCTCGTCATCTTGCTCTGTCACACCCATCACCTGCATGTCCTCTCTCACCACATCCATAAACCTTCTCTTAGGCCTTCCTCCTCTTCTTCTCTTCTCTGGCAGCTGTATCCTTGGCACCCTTCTCCCAATATACCCAGCATGCATCTCTCCTCTGCACATGTCCAAACCAACGCCATCTCTCCTCTCTGACTTTGTCTCCCAACCATCCAACCTGAGCTGACTCTCTAATGTCCTCATTTCTAATCTGTCTGTCCATCCTCGTCACACCCAATGCAAATTTAGCATCTTAGCCACCAAAAGCCACTTGTGAGAGCAAATGCCCTGCTAGTAGTTTGGGACAAGACCAGAACCAAGAGAGTTTAAAGAGAGGAAAAAGGGATGCGGATGTAAGAAAAAACAGGTTGATTTTTTGAAAAAAAAAGGACTCACAATTCTGGGTGAAAAATATATTTACAGTGGAAAAAAAAAATTGGTCTAAATAAAAATGTACAACAAACACAGAAATATTCATTCTGCTTCCAGAAATGGTACCTTTGGGAATGGCTGCACCAATCTAACAGGTTCGCAATATGGCGGCATCAGCTTCAGTACTTCAGCAAAGGGCCAAAGGGTTGGCTACCTCACCGTTACCCCTGGAAGGGCAGCACAGTTCAGACAGAAGCAGCACCGCTCACACCTGAACAAACATGCAAAGCCAGGATATGTCCTCCTGCTGGGTTTTCTTTTGCTAGAGAGGCAGCACCAATTGGGATGCACGACTGCACGTGGTATTACGGGATGTTAGCCGAGAGAAAGAGACGCATGTGCACTCGTCACTTCCACGCTAAGACATTGTAACTCATAACTCAGAGTCCATATTACACCAAACTAATAAGAAAGTGTGGTGGTCCTACTGACCTTCATTCCTCTCCTCCTCATATCACAAGACATGTGATTCTCGTTCATTTGAGTCATGCACTGAATCATTACCCGAGAACAGAATAAACACAATATTAAAGTATTATTTATAGTTTACGCAAGTTAGTCACACAAAATTAAACTTTTCAAAAATATTACAATTTCTAACAATTATTGGCTTTCAACTTCACTTTAAAGCAAACTCTTTTATTGCTCATTGACTGAACCTGGTATGCGCCCTTCAGTACAAACTGAATCATTACATTTGGACGAGTCTCACAATTCTTGCTCATCTGATTTGCAAAATGAACCATTACCCAAGAATGAGTCCCATTATTCTTATCGATTAGTTTCACCAACGAATCATTACCCGAAAACGAGTCCCATGATTCGCATTTATTTGATACTGTGAACTGAACCGTTACCTGAGAATGAATCTCAGGATTCTCGTTCATTTCATTCATGAAGTGAGTTATTACCCGAGAACGACTCTCATGGTTTTCTTTCATTTTATTTACAAACTGAAGTATTACACGAGAATGAGTCTCACCGTTATTGTTCAACTGATTTGCAAACTGAGCGATTATCTGAGAAAGAGTCTTATGATTCCCATTCATTTGATTTACCAACGAATCATTACCCGAGAATAAGGCACATGATTCTTATTCATTTGGTTCACGAACTGAATCATTACCTGAGAACAAGTTTTACTGTACTCATTCACTTATGATTCTCTAATGAATCATCTTATTTTAATTACGCATTTTCGCTGTGTTGTCACGCTTTGTGTACTGAGACAGGACAACATCCTGTGAGGTATCAATATGTTAAATAAAAGAGGACTTCCCATATGTGGTAGCCTTTAATCCTATTGACGAATCAAACAAATTGGGTTGGCTACCTCACCGTTACCCCTGAAAGGGCAGCACAGTTCAGACAGAAGCAGCACCGCTCACACCTGAACAAACATGCATGTCCTCCTGCTGGGTTTTCTTCTGTTAGAGAGGCAGCACCAATTGGGATGCACGACTGCACGTGGTATTACGGGATGTTAGCCGAGAGAAAGAGGCGCATGTGCACTCGTCACTTCCACGCTAAGACATTGTAACTCATAACTCAGAGTCCATATTACACCAAACTAATAAGAAAGTGTGGTGGTCCTACTGACCTTCATTCCTCTCCTCCTCATATCTCCACCTCTCCAGGGTCTACTCCACCTGCAGTCATCCGCAAACATCACAGTCCACAGGGACTCCTGTCTAATCTCGTCTGTCAACCTGTCCACCACCACTGCAAATAAGAAAGGGCTCAGAGCCGATCCCTGATGTCATCCCACCTCCACCCTGAGACGACCAGCTGTGCTGATAACACAATATCTGTTCCAATAAAATACTTGGAAAAAAAGTGAAATGTATTTGCGCCATAAAACATCTGAATCTGAAAAAGGAAAATCGACTGTTCTGGTAATGTCTGGTGTGATAGAATGAATCTACTGACAAGCCAAAGAATGAAATTCTGTTTTGTATTAATAGCAAAAATTGACTTCTATATTAAGAAATTAGTTACAGTAAAAATGATGGCCCTCCATAAATGGATTTTGATGAACTCACAGCATGCTGGTCATATACTGGCTTGCCTTGCATTTCACGGTTCTTTGGCTGCTACACATCGGCACAACAATGGCCCTACAATATTACTCATCGTTCAGTTCCCCAAGAGGCAGGGCCACCTGCCTACCACTGTCAGGGTGTAAGAAGAATATAAGTTTAATGTCACTGTGCTCTGTACAAAAACTATTTTATAAATGCACACACATGTACAGGCCAAATTTAGCACACAGGGGCTCATCATTTAGAATTGCTAGGCAAGCGTTAGAAAGGGACAACTATGAAAATGGGCATTGTACTATTTCTGTATGTTAGACATGAAATTGAATCCTCTCTTTGCCTTGTTTGGAATGGCATGAGTTACCTAAGTAGGGGTCTGCACATGGAGAAAGGGTATAAAGCCTTGGCACATTGCCCGACACACCTTGAAGGCAACAGATGGATGGGGGATAACGTCATCCGTCCTGAAAACCTTTCCAGCGCAGCGGCGAAAAATGGCAGACTGTATACATCGAGATCCCACCTTGGTGATTGTCTTGCCATTTGCCTTCCTTCGTCTGTAATGCCATGTAAATCGTCATTAAAGAAAGCTATGGAAGGGACATCGCCTTTTTACATTATATCTATTGTCACACACGTGCCCATGGGAGGCAGCTAAAGGGCTTGAGTAAGGGCAGTTCCGAGTCATACCGGGATGTGGCAGAGTGCACTGACTCTTTTTCTCCCTTTCCTGCAGACCATTCACGGGAGATCCCACCTGGTCCTCTTGACGTCACTTCTGGGACTGAGCCTATGGAAGGAGACCTTGCCAGCTCCACCCCCTGTGATGTCACGTCCGGGCTCGAACCAATGGCTGAAGACCTTCATGAGCCCGACCCCTTTGATCTCACTTCCTGTCTTCCCCTTTAAAAGCCTCCACCTTTTCCCTATTCTCTCAGTTCTGTTCTGGACTCGGTTTTGTGCACATCAGTTTTGTATCTACTTGAATGACTTGAATGCAGCCAGGAAATCAATTATATGGGTGGCTGCCCCAAACCTTTCTATGACTCTGAGTTGAGTTTGTGACACTATATAGTCTCGGGTTACTTAAAACGGCACAATTACAAAAGAACTTATTCCAACCAGGGAGCTAGCGACCCCTGCTGGATAGACAAGGTATGGCCTTCAGCCCTATAACCAAGGAGCTGGTGGTGGATTTTAGGAGGCCCAGGCCCCTCATGGACCTTGTGATCATCAGAGGTGACTGTGCAGAGGGTACAGACCTATAAATACATGGGAGTGCAGCTGGAAGATAAATTGGACTGGACTGCCAATACTGATGCTCTGTGAAGACAGGACAGAGCCGACTACTTTCTGAGAAGGTTGGCATCCTTCAACATCTGCAATAAGATGCTGCAGACGTTCTACCAGGTGGTTGTGGTGAGCACCCTCTTCTACGCGGTGGTGTGCTGGGGAGGCAGCATAAAGAAGAGGGACGCCTCACGCCTATACAAACTGGTGAGGAAGGCAGGCTCTATTGTAGGCACGGAGCTGGACAGTTTGACATCCGTGGCAGAGCGACGGGCGCTGAGCAGACTCCTGTCAATCATGGAGAATCCACTGAACAGGATCATCTCCAGACAGAGGAGCAGCTTCAGCGACAGACTGCTGTCACCATCCTGCTCCACTGACAGACTGAGGAGACCCCACACTATGCGACTCTTCAGTTCCACCCGAGGGGGGTAAACGTTAACATTATACAAAGTTATTGTCTGTTATACCTGCATTGTTATCACTCTTTAATTTAATATTGTTTATTATCAGTATGCTGCTGCTGGAGTGTGGGAATTTCACCTTGGGATTAATAAAGTATCTATCTATCTATCTATCTATCTATTATATAGTGCCTTTCATCTATCTATCTATCTATCTATCTATTATATAGTGCCTTTCATCTATCTATCTATCTATCTATCTATCTATTATATAGTGCCTTTCATCTATCTATCTATCTATCTATCTATCTATCTATCTATTATATAGTGCCTTTCATCTATCTATCTCTATATCTACCTATCTATCTGTTATAGTGTGTCTTTCACAAAACATTTCTATCTGTCTGTCTGTCAGTCTGTCTATCTATTATATAGTGCCTTTCATCTATCTATCTATCTATCTATCTATGAAGATGGGGACAACTTACTGTCCCTTGCAGTTTGCTGTAAATCCGCTTGTGGAGTTTCAATTTTTTCTATTTTTATGGAACCTTTACTCTGTTTTTGTGGCTTCACCTTTTGGATTTCGGATTGGGACTTGGCTCACTATTACTTTTACTATTACTCCAGATGTACTTCTTAAGTTCATTTTGAAATATCTGCACAATTCACACCTATTTATTTGTTTATTTTTAAAAATATTTTATTTTATTAAAATCAAAAAACATTTCATACATGCAAGTCAAGTTTAACAAAACTGGTTTGAAACAAATCGACCTCCACCCATGAGAAAGAGAGCCAGGTCAGCAGAGTAGAACTTTAATAATATTAAAAATGCATAAACAAATCGACTCTCTCTCTGTATATGAAATCCAAAGGCTAAAAGTGTAACGAGTTTGTGCAATGATTTTATGTGACGATTTAATGTCACGTTTTTATGTCACATTTTAAATCGGCTTATTTTAAAACCAGATATATATGTTTGGTTTCATTCTTCTCAGAATTTATCGAACTTTAATGTGATGTTGTTAGATTTTCAGATTCTTATTCCATTTTTAAATTATAAAGTAAAATATCAAGAACTCACATCCCGCGAGACAAGACTTTGTGCCAAGAGATTTAACTACGCCTGGGGCTGGAAATAAAAGACAAAGAGTAGGACAGCTGCTGTACAGGCTTTTAAATGTTCGAAGCGCCGTGCGAGATGCAGATCACGTGGCACGCCAGCAGCACTAAGCCAGCAGCTGATCGAGCAAAGAGGAGGTAAAAAAAAAAAAAAAAACCTGTATTTGTTTCCCATTGTATCACCATTTAAGAGGGGGTTTCAGAGGAGCGACCGCGATTCCTTGGGGTGCGTTCAGCCCCCCTCTTCACAACATGAGCGGCAGGGACGCGAAGTGGCTGGCACGTAGCGCTGGCCACTGACGACCGAAGTGAGCAGGGGGCAAACCCACTAGAATATGAGTAAAAATAGATAGAATAGAAAAAGAGGGGAGTGAATCCACATCCTCAATTTTCCGTGTATACTCGCGGATAAGGTTAGTCCGGGGCTTGATTTTACTGTATAATTTCTAGTATTTTATAATGTCGGCCGTATAAGTTGTGGAGGATTGTCGGCTTTCCATGCTGGTCCGCACCCCCAGGCTGCCAGGAGGAGCTCTCTCGACAGCAGGATCGTGCCACGAGGTCCAGCAGGGCCTTATGGACCTTGTAGTGATTATACACAGCCCTGCTGGATACCTTGGGGGCCACCAGGAGTCGCTGTGGGGGGGCTTATGGGCTCTTTTGTGCCCTATGACCCGGGAGTACGTCATGGTCACGTGATAGGAAGGAACGACGTGCTCCCGGGTTGAAGAAAAGGACTGTTTGCCCTGACCCGGAAGGAAATAAGGAACTGTGGACTGTTGGGACAGGAACACCTCCGGGTCAGAGGCTATAAAAGGACGGTGCCTCAGTCCAGACACTGAGCTGAGCTGGGAGGTAGAGGAGCAAAGTGTCTGGGCGAGGAGTAGTGGTTATTGTATTAGTTTATTGATTTATTGAATGAGTAGTGTGGAGGGTTCCTTGCGCACTGTGTTAAAAGAAAATAAAAAGGTCGTGGACTTTACCTGGTGTCTGGAGTTGTACCTGAGGGTTCAAGGGTGCACTACTTGCCCCCTACTGCCCCAAAGTCGAATGCTATTGGTACAAGGGATTCTGATATGCTAACGCCCACCTACCTGAGAGAGTACCCACGGAGCACACGGCCTTTTGTTTTCTATGTATTGTGCCTGCGAGACCACACGGTAAGACCCAAACTACTCCGAAGAGACATTTGCACTGATTTGTGTTTTTTTGTATCTCACACCCTCATACGCCTTTATCGTAAGAGCATCCCTTATCTATGATGACCATCTACTCAAAGCACCGTGATGTTCCAACAATGATGGACGGATTGGTCTGTATGACCATCAGCATCAAGTGACTCCGTGAGAACCGTAACTACAAAGAGGACTGTTTCATTTATGTTAGGTAGAATGCCCAAAGGGGACAGGGTGGTCCCGTGGCCTGGAGCCCCTGCAGATTTTATTTTTTTCTCCAACCGTCTGGAGTTTTTTTTTTTTTCTGTTTTTTCTGTCCACCCTGGCCATCGGACCTCACTCCTTCTCTATGTTAACTAATGTTGTCTTATTTTAATTTCTTATTTTGTCTTTTATTTTTCTTTTCTTCATTATGTAAAGCACTCTGAGCTACTTTTTGGATGAAAATGCGCCATAGAAATAAATGTTGTTGTTGTTGTTGTACAAGAAGATATGAAGCTGGTTTTAAACTAATTGCCGTTGAAGTAGCAAAAGAAATTGGTAATTGTGCTGCTGCGTCAAACTTCGATGCATCTGAAACTGGAAGGAAGCAAGAAGATGTAAAAGAAAAAAAAATGAAGTGTTGAATTTTAGAAAGGGCGTATAATTCCAGGGTCTGATTTTATGATCGATTTTTCGGGTTTCATATGCGACTATATACGGAAAATACTTATTCTAAAACTAGCTGTGCGCTGTAAAGAGCCCGGGGTCCTAGAAACTAGGAAAAAAATAAACTTGAAGTGTAGAGATGTCACGTAATTGAAAGAAACTACTCTGGGCGTCTCTGTCCTAGGATGTGCTCGCATCACTTGTGCATTAGCGGCTAAGCGACTTTGTCTTTCTTCAGAGGTTTCGTTTTGCCGATGCGCTCGCCTCGCTTCTGTAATAGCAGGTAAGTGAGTGACTCTCTCTTCGGATGTTTCGTTTTTTCTGACGTGTTGGCCTCACTTGCGTATCGTCGGAGCCCGACTGCACCTCTCACTTCTGGGCCGGACAGACAGACCCAGACACTTCCACACGTAGACGTTTATATAAAAAATGATATTTATCAGATCTTGCCAGGTTTTGAAAACAGATCCTCTAAGTGAGAATTTGATTTTTTTCCAATTTTAGATAATATATAACACCAGGAACAGCGCACTGCACGTATACACTTGACTTACAGTTTTCATTCTCTTTCTCTGTACGTTTATCATTCATTTGCTCGGAGGTTGATGCGCGTCCTCCTTCCTGAGAAGCTCTTCTTTTCTCCACCCGCTTCTTCTCTTCTTCCGCTCGCATCTTTTTGAGTTAAAACTGATGTGTTGCAATTTCTCAGTACGTTTTCCTTAATTTTTCACTTAAGCTGACACTCAAGTTTTCAATCTGCCTCAAGAATGATTTAAGGTATGAAGAGGAAGGGGAAGTGATGGCGAGGGAGGTAAGGGTGAGAATGGCGCACATACGCATGCGCCACACGGCCGAGAGTTGATTCTACAATAAAATAAAATACAAATACAAAGTGGATTAACCTTGGAGGTCCATCATCACCCCAAAAGTGGACAGTAGACGTCACGTAGTGTATGTGCACCACATTTCAGGTCAACAGTTCAAACGGTGATTTAAAATCCTGGACAGACAAACGGACAGCCACGGTGGCATATTATAGAAGAAGATCAGTTACCCACTGACTTCAAAGAGGTGAGTTAGGATTCTTCACATCTATTAATTTTCATTGATTGGCTAATATTTTCTGTCCCGTGAGTCTGCATTCTTGTTTTTTTCTTATGTTTCTGTAGCCTTATGAATTTGAATTTCCCATTGGCCCGCAATCTTGGCATTATCTTCGACTCTAGCAGGTCATTTAAAGCGCATATTACAAAGTTCCATCCATCCATTTTCCAACCCGTTGAATCCGAACACAGGGTCACGGGGGTCTGCTGGAGCCAATCCCAGCCCACACAGGGTGCAAGGCAGGAAACAATCCCGGGCAGGGCGCCAACCCACCGCATATCACAAAGTTCCATCTTAAAAATGTTGAGAAATTAAGGAGCTTTCTAAATAAACAGGATTCTGAGGAATTAATTCCTGCGCTTATCTCAAAGTAGGATTGACGACTGCAGTGCGGTGTTCACTGGACGTTCAGACTGTTTGTTATTCAGCCTCCAGTTAATCCAAAATGCGGCTGCAAGAATTGAAGAGCTGAGTTGCAAAATCAGCTAAGTACAGGAGACAACGTTTTGTGAAAAGGAGAAAAATAATTTTTAAGTATTTGAAATGATATATTTTTAAAATTCTTTTTGCAGAATGTTGGTTGTTACATTACTGAAGGTCAATTGCTGGACATCTCAGAAATCTGAATATTTTACATTTTTGTAAAAAATAGAAAAAAAAACATACTTAGCAGGTTTTGACGCTAAATCAATGCTATTCCATAAACCTATAAGTAGAAACTTTCATCAAAAGTGCTCTGGATCTTGAAATATTTTTATTATATAACAAAAGAAATTCAGAGCTTTTAGTCTCTAAACTATTTAGCTAAAAAGTAATGCTAAAAGTCACGAATTCCTGTTAAGCGTTGTTGAAGTAGCAAATGAAACAAGTTATAAGCAGTCTCTAGAATGTCAATATTCTACATCGTCTTCATCACATATTTCAGTTTCACTGTCTGCCATTGGTTTAGTGTTTTTGTTGGCTGTTCCAATGATTGGGAGGTAGAACTCTTTAACTTTTTCTGATTGCGGACTGTCCATATTGACTCCCGTTTTGCTAAGCAACATTTCGACATCCTTTGCTTTTACAGGATTAACACAACAATTCAGTGGAGTATGTCAGCTGACATATTTTTTTATTTTGCTATACTGTGACTGCAAAAGTCGCCCGAATACGTGGTCTTTATGTTTATGTTAGTTCTCGTTATTTCTGCCACTCGAACTTTTGTCAAGTGAAATGGGAGCTTGTTTTTGCAGACTTTTGCAGTTGCAGACTTGTAGTTAAGCACCTGCCAGTCTCTTCCTAAAACTCTGAGTGTGGCATTTTGAGATGATTGGCTGGTGTACTTAGCAGCTTTTGGAACTAAACTGGTTATGTATTTAACAGGTTTTGGAACTCACATCAAAATTTATAGCACTATATTTTGGTACTTAGCAGGTTTTGAAGCCCACTTCAATGCCAAGCACATAGCCGACCCTTTGATGAATCAGAACCTCCAAATCCGAGAGCATGGTCCTCAGCCAGAAAAGGGTGGAGTGCCCTCTCAGGGTTGGAGGAGAGATCCTGCCCCAAGTGGAGGAGTTCAAGTATCTTGGGGTCTTGTTCACGAGTGAGGGAAGAATGGAGCGTGAGATCGACAGGCAGATCGGTGCGGCATCCACAGTGATGCGGGCTCTGCATCGGTCTGTCGTGGTGAAAAAGGAGCTTAGCTGTAAGGCAAAGCTCTCAATTTACCAGTCGATCTACGCTCCTACCCTCACCTATGGTCATGAGCTGTGGGTAGTGACCGAAAGAACGAGATCGCGAATACAAGCGGCTGAAATGAGTTTCCTCTGCAGGGTGTCTGGGCTTTCCCTTAAAGATAGGGTGAGAAGCTCAGTCATCCAGGAGGAGCTCAGAGTAGAGCATCAAGAGGAGTCAGATGAGGTGGCTCGGGCATCTGATCAGGATGCCTCCTGGATGCCTCCCTGGTGAGGTGTTTCGGGCACGTCTAACCGGGAGGAGGCCCTGGGGAAGACCCAGGACACGCTATAGGGACTATGTCTCCCGGCTGGCCTGGGAACACCTTGGGATTTTCCCGGAAGAGCTGGAAGAAGTGGCCAGGGAGAGGGAAGTCTGGGCCTCTCTGCTTAAGCTACTGCCCCCGCGACCCGACCTCGGATAAGCGGAAGAGGATGGATGGATGGATGGATGGATGGTTTTGGAACTCACCCCTTCAATTACGACAAGAACAAGAAAATACGAACACATAACTCCAGTTCTTAAATCCTTATAATGCCTCCCAGAATAGTTTAAGGCAGATTTCAAAGTCCTCATTTTAACATATAAAGCATTAACCAAGGACGACTTACTTGTCTGAACTTATCATCTGAATGTACATTAAGATCTCAAGATGTCGGTCTGCTTAGGATTCCAAGGATTAAATAAAATAACAGTGGGGGGTCGAGCTTTTAGTTACGGGACCCCCCTAAACTGTGGAGTGGTCTGCCTGCTACTATATGAGATCTATACTATACTATACTACTATATCACTCTCAGCTTTTAAATCCCGGCTGAAGACTCTCTACTTCAGTTCAGCACACCCTGACTAGAGCTGCTGATTAACTGTACAGACTGCACCTCTGTTGTCAGCCATTAGCACTAAAACATAATTAACATGACAGTTACAATTTATTACTAACCCTCACCTGTTCTGTTTCTCTTCTCGGTACTCAAATGTGCCACTCGGTGCCACGGCCCACCTGCCAAGTTGTTTTGCCGGCCTAAGTTAAAGTCACCCCTGATGGAGGATCGCACGAATCGTGGGAAAGAGGGGTCCTTTCATCGGATTGGCGCTGTTTCATCTGTGAGAATGGCCAAATGGGGCAGGCAGCTTGATGGTTGAGGTTTTCAGGACTCAAATGCAAATCATATTATGGGATATCATCTACTGTTAAATTCTACTCCATACTTCTAAAATTTTTATTTTAACACTGTATTGAGGATTTGTTCCTGTGGTGGGTTGGCACCCTGCCCAGGATTGGTTCCTGCCTTGTGCCCTGTGTTGGCTGGGATTGGCTCCGGCAGACCCCCGTGACCCTGTATTCGGATTCAGCGGGTTAGAAAATGGATGGATGGATTTGTTCTGTTCTGTGTATTGTATTGTATTGGCCCCCTTTTTCTTTTTGAAGCCCACTGCACACCCAACCTACCTGGACAGGGGTCTCTCTGTGAACTGCCTTTCCTGAGGTTTCTTCCATTTTTTCCCTACAAGGGTTTTTTTTGGGAGTTTTTCCTTGTCATCTTAGAGAGTCAAGACTGGGGGGGCTGTCAAGAGGCAGGGTCTGTTAAAGCCCATTGCGGCACTTCTTGTGTGATTCTGGGCTATACAAAAAAAAAAATAAATTGTATTGTATTGGGATTAATAAAGTTTATTTAATCTAATCTAGAGATAAATCAAGCAAAATGTCATTCATAATGGCTAACACGGACCAACACCCTAGTACTACTTTAATTTCATCTAAAAGTTTATTTTGGATGAAGACTCGATTGTATTGTTCACACAACATTCGGAGTAGTGATGATATAAAAATGGCAGCGGTCACAGCACTTACTGTCCCTCAGAGGAAATCTAATAGAATCTCGGCCATAGTTTCTTTTCAAGCAGGCCCCAGCCTCAAGTTTTTCGCCTTTTGATTTTAGTCCTTTTAGTCCTTTGTTTTCGGTTACTTTATCTTTTTTTCTGCATGCACAAGTGCACGTTTTCACATCCCTGGTCATGTCCTCACTCACAGTCATTCCCACAGACACTAATGTCTAAATCCCAAGCCACAGAGTAGATGATGACAAATGTACACAGCAGTGTCTTCTCCATTGAGCGAGAATGGCATAAACAGAGAGTATGGCCGACACAAATACTAAATGTTACACAGACAGCGAGCAGAGTCGGCGCCATGACTGAAGGGCTCGGCAGAAATGGAGCTCTTTAATCTCCTTAGTTTACCCTGGACACACATTTCAATATTTCTTTTAGAACGCACCTTCCATTAGAAGATTAGAACACGCTGGACGAGAACAGGCCATTCAGACCAGCAAAGCTCGCCAGTCCTCTCCACTTCATTCTTCCAAAAAAACATCAAGTCGAGTTTTGAAAGTCCCTAACGTCTTACTGTCTACCACACTACCTGGTCGCTTATTCCGAGTGTCTATCGTTCTTTGTGTAAAGAAAAACCTCCTAATGTTTGTGTGAAATTTCCCCTTCACAAGTTTCCAACTGTGTCCCCGTGTTCTTGATGACCTCATTTTAAAGTCACCGTCTCGATCCACTGCACTAATAACCTTCATCATATTAAACACTTCAGTCAGGTCTCCTCTTCATCTCCTTAAGGCTCAGCTCTTTTAATCTTTTCCTCATAACTCATCCCCTGTACTCGCTCTTCTCTGGACCTTCTCTTGTGCTGTTATGTCCTTTTTGTAGCCTGGAGACCCAAACTGCACTCAGGACTCCAGATGAGGCCTCACCAGTGTGTTATAAAGCCTGAGGAGAACCTCCTGTGACTTGTACACAAAGCACACATCAAGGCGCTATATAACCTGACATTCTGTTAGCCTTCTTAATGGCTTCTGAACACTGTCGGGAAGTCGACAGCTTAGAGTCCACTATGACTCCTAAGTCCTTCTCATAAGGTGGACTCTCGACCGCCCATTGTGTATTCAAACCTAATATGTTTACTTCCTATGTGTAATTCTTTACATTTACTGACATTAAATGTCATCTGCCACAAATCTGCCCAAGCCTGTCTGCTATCCAAGTCCTTCTGTGATGATATAATGGATTCCAAAATTATCTGCTAATCCACCTATCTTGGTATCATCTGCAAACTTCACCATCTTGTTACTTATATTCCTATCTAAATCATTTATATATATTAAAAATAGCAGCAGTCCCAGCACTGCCTCCTGCTGGTCACCACTCTTAACATCGGCCAGTTCTGATGAGGTTCCTCGCACCATCACACTCACCTTCCTGTGTCTGAGCCAATTCTACACCCATCTACGCACCACACCCTGAGCTCCCACTTCTTTTAATTTGATCCTCTCCTGAGGACCTTGGCCATTTGTAAGAGAAGAGCCCAGCAGAGAGACACCTTAATAATGACACGTGATGACTCCTCCTCATTGCGATGTTAGTGTGCACTTGGCTACATAGTGCTTAGGTGATGTGATGGACGACTGGCCCAGTCGGGACGCCTGGAGAATGGAAGGTCCAGGTGAGAGATGATAACTTCCCCAGAACATGAGAAGGCAGCCTCCCTGGTTTACATCAGGGCCACGGGACTGGAGCTTAGAGGCTGGGGTTGCCTGGATGATCCCGGACCCCTGAACTGCAGCACTTCCACCACACCAGAAGAGAATCCGGGCCCACCTGGACTGCTTCTGGGTGCCCGTGCAGCAATTCCACCACACCAGGAAATCATCAGGATGCAACATAAAAGGGGCCGCCTCACTCCATTCGGAGAGTCGGGAGGCAGAGGACGGTGCTTGTGAGGAGAGGAGTGGAGGCGGCAGAAGAATAAAGAAAGGAGAAGGAAAGGACAGAGTTTATTGTGTCGCATGCAGAAAGAGAAAACAAATAACAGCTTGTGTGTTTGGACTTGACGTGTGTCCTGCTGTCT
This sequence comes from Polypterus senegalus, assembly GCF_016835505.1. Classification (NCBI taxonomy): domain Eukaryota; kingdom Metazoa; phylum Chordata; class Cladistia; order Polypteriformes; family Polypteridae; genus Polypterus; species Polypterus senegalus. The sequence continues at coordinate 334,322,216 of NC_053154.1, forward strand.
GTATGGAGTCAGGCTGAATGTTCCCAGTGGGCATTCCAGTGATACACGGAGCGGATAGAAAAGGAAGTTGTGTGATTAAGGATAAAGTACTCACCTTTGCCAGCATGCTGCACAGATGGGCGCCTTCCTGCGTCAGGTCCAGGAGGCTGTCGATGGCCATTCCGATGGCGCACGTGTTATCCGAAGACTCGAGCTGTCTCAGCAAGACCTGAAACACAAGTGGACAACTCAGCCCCAACGTCCAGGCAGACCACTCTTCTCAAAACAACTACACGGCCACCAGTCTCTTACAGAGCGCCGAGAGAATCCGCTTGTCGTACCTGAAGTGGCCACGGCTGACTAGAGACACAAGTATCGCTTGTCTGCCTACAGTGGATTCGGACAGTTTTGAGGCCCCTCTTTAATCTCCTTAGTTTACCCTGGACACACATTTCAATATTTCTTTTAGAACACACCTTCCATTAGAAGATTAGAACACTCTGGACGAGAACAGGCCATTAAGCCCAACAAAGCTCGCCAGTCCTGTCCACTTCATTCTTCCAAAATAACATCAAGTCGAGTTTTGAAAGTCCCTAACGTCTTAGGGCTCATTTATACTTCACGCGACGCGACGCATGCTGCAGCGGACGCTCCTGCTACGCAAGCGTTGTAGTGTTTATACTTGCGCGCGTACTTTACGTAAATCTGGAGGAATCCACCAGGTGGCAGTGCGAGATATTATCGCGGTAAGAACATGTTCGGCTTCTCTGTGTTGTGAATTGCCTAAAACACCTATTAAATTCTGATGACACCTTACCGCAGTATCTCTGAAAAAGATGTTTATTGATCAAATCCATAAATCCAGGGATGTATGTGTCCATTCCAGGAAGCATTGGGCACGAGTGAGAAACAGTCCCTTGACGAGGCCTCAGCTCATCGCAAAGTGAATACAGGCACACACATACACTAGCGTCATTTTAGCGGCACCAAATCCCCAAATCTGCATATCTTTGGAAGGAAAGCGGAGCACAGTGTGGAATACAAGCAGGAAATACCAGCAATGTAACTCCCTGCGAGACAGCAGTGCTATCGCTCCGCCACTGTGACACCCCCATGTGTGTAATTATTCCCCCATGTTTGTATTTATTAACAGTATTCATTATTTAATCAAAATTATATGTGAAATGTAACATTTTAATGCATTTCATCATGAAAGTGATATCAAGTATAAATCTAAAGATTCTAAATGTGCAGAGAGTTGGAATATCATACATTTAATTTGTTCTGTTTGGCGGTGTATTGCTGCTGAAGCAAATTGCCGACATACAGATGCGTTCGTGGTGCTTTTATATTCAAGCGTCGCATATTCCCGATCGTAATGACACGATACATTTTAAAAGTTTCAGTGCCGCCTATTTTTTTTTTTTTTGCAACTTCACATCGGCAACATAATGTATAGCGCTGTATTTGAGCCACTGAGAACAAAACAAAAGACACGGTGAAAACGTGTATTTTGTGATTAAAGTGGAAATTTCGGCTTTAATCTCGAAATGTCCACTTTAACCTCGTAGTTTACTTTATTATTAAAGCAGACCATCGTAAACGTCATCCCAGTTTTTAATCGCTATGAGCTTCTTGGACCTGACAGCAGGTAAAGTAAAAAAATAAAAAATAGACGGCACAAAAGATGGTATATGAGACTTTTAAAATGTATCGTGTCATTACGATCGGGAATATGCGATGCTTGAATATAAAAGCACCACGAATGCATCTGTATGTCGGCATTTTACTTCAACACTTTGAACTATTCATCAAACAGCAAAGCGCGCACATCGATCCCCGAAGGATCTCCATAGAGGATTGCTGTCACATGTAGATAGTAAACAGAGACTCTGACGTCACGTTCCGACTTTTAGCACACTGCGCCCCCCGACTTTTTGCTGGTACTGCAACTCGCGCACGCATCGCGTTAATTTCTGAGGACCTGCTCAGAGGACGCGTGAAATGAACGCTGGGAACGCGTGGCAGCCATGATGCGGGCGCGTACGCGTTCTGAGCGTGAAGTATAAATGAGCCCTTACTGTCTACCACACTACCTGGTCGCTTATTCCAAGTGTCTCTCGATCTTTGTGTAAAGAAAAACTTCCTAATGTTTGTGTGAAATTTGCCCTTCACAAGTTTCCAACTGTGTCCCCGTGTTCTTGATGACCTCATTTTAAAGTCACCGTCTCGATCCACTGCACTAATAACCTTCATCATATTAAACACTTCAGTCAGGTCTCCTCTTCATCTCCTTTCAATCTTTTCCTCATAACTCATCCCCTGTACTCGCTCTTCTCTGGACCTTCTCTTGTGCTGTTATGTCCTTTTTGTAGCCTGGAGACCCAAACTGCACACAGGACTCCAGATGAGGCCTCACCAGTGTGTTATAAAGACTTGAGCAGAACCTCCTGTGACTTGTACTCCACACTTTACTGTGCTGTAGATTTCACTCGAAATGGAGAAACTTGCCATTTTTGCCAAACAATCTACACATTTTTGAATCCTCCCTCTCTTATTCCGCCCACATAAATCACATTAAGAGACTTTCTTACTTTCACCTCCGTCACATGTCCCATGTTCGCTCCTTCCTCTCCTTCTCTAATGCTGAGAAACTCGTCCCTGCTTTTATCACATCCCGATTATTGTAATTCGCTGCTGGCTGGTGCCCCTTCTAATCTTATATCACAGCTCCATCTTATTCAAAACTCAGCTGTAAGAGTCCTCACTTGAACCAGCAGCAGCGAGCACATCACACCCATCCTGCTCCATCTTCACTGGCTCCCTGTGTCTTACAGAATTGAATATAAAATCCTACTAATAACCTACAAAGCTTTAAATGGACTACATCAGTGACCTTCTCCATCAGTATGTGCCTGCCCGCTCACTAAGGTCCTCTGATTCTGGCCATCTTGTTGTGCCCCACACTCCATGGGTGACAGCAGGGCCTTCAGCTGTATAGACTCTGGAATGACCTACCGAAATGAATCAAGTCAGCCGACTCCATGAATTCATTTAAAAAACAACTCAAAACTCATCTGTTCAGGAAGGCTGTTAGCTCTACTTGACTTTATTACCCTTCTCTCGGTTTACCTCCATGTCAAGATGTTCATGTAACCTGTGTGTGTGTATGTGCTGTGCCATCAATGATGCTGTCTGTTAGGCTTTAATCCAAATTTACTCTCTTACTCTTCTTTATTTATTTATCTGGTTTAGTAAGATGCCATATACTGTATAGGGTGGCACGGTGGCGCAGTGGGTAGCTCTGCTTCCCGGGTCCTCCCTGCGTGGAGTTTGGATGTTCTCCCCGTGTCTGTGTGGGTTTCCTCCCACAGTCCAAAGACATGCAGGTTAGGTTTATTGGCGATCCTAAATTGTGCTTGGTGTGTGTGTGCCCTGTGGTGAGCTGGTGCCCTGCCCGGGGTTTGTTTCCTGCCTTGTGCCCTGTGTTGGCTGGGATTGGCTCCAGCACACCCCCCGTGACCCTGTAGTTAGGATATAGTGGGTTGGATAATGGATGGATGGATGGATAAAAATAATTAAAACAACTTAACTAAAATGTTTACAAATTGAAACTAAACTAAACTAAATGAAGGAAATTAGGACCTTGGTGTGACCATGGCAAGAGCAATACTTCAACATCAACTAACCTGAATTTCGCCGGTGAGAGCAGCATCAATCATCTCGCTGAACGACTCCTCAACAGCTGTTAAGATTTCCAGTATGGACTCTTTCATTGTCTTCAGAAAGTATTCGTCATCTGTGTGAGTGCACCTTTAGGAGAGAAAGACCAAGAGATGACATGTCCTTCTGTCACTTGCTGCTCTGAAGCCTGTTTTTAGACAGTCTGACCACAGGGTTGTCTTAACTTCCTTCGCCCGCTGTTATCTTATGTCTCAAACAAAAGGCGCCTGAGAAGAACTGAGCCCACCCATGTCACTCATCCTACAGTCGTGGCCAAAACTTCTGAGAATGACCCAAGTGTTGGTTTTCACCAAGTTTGCTACTTCAGTGTTTTTAAGATCTCTGTGTCAGATGTTTCTATGGTGCACTGAAGTAGAATTACAAGCAGTTCAGAAGTTTCAAAGGCTTTTATTGACAATGACATCAAGTTTATGCACAGGGTCAATATTTGCAATGCTGGCCCTTCTTTCTTTTTCAAGACCTCTGCAATTCCCCCTAGCAGGGTGTCCGTCAACTTCTGGACCAAATCCTGTCTGATGGCAGCCCATTCTTGCATCATCAATGCTTGGAGTTTATCAGAACCGGTGGGATTTTGTTTGTCCACCTGCCTCTTGTGGATTGACCACACTTTCTCAATGGGATTAAAGGTCTGGGGAGTTTCCTGGACATGGACCTAAAATTTCGATGTTTTGTTCCTCGACCCACTTAGTTCTCACTTTTGCCTTATGGCCTAGTGCTCCATCATGCTGGAAAAGGTCTTGTTGGTCACCAAACGGTTCTTGAATGGTTGGGAGAAGTTTATTCATGGCTGTGGTGAATGGTCTCAGGATGCTTTACTGTTGGCCTGACACAGGACTGATGGTAGCCCCGCTCACCTTTTCTTTTTTTCTGGATGCCCAAAACAATCGGAAAGGGGATTCATCCATCCATCCATTATCCAACCCGCTATATCCTAACTAAAGGGGATTCATCAGAGAAAATGACTTTCCCCCCAGCAGTTCATTCCCAGAATATCAGTTTGTCCCTGATGGCTTCTTTGCTGCCCTTCTTGACACCCACCAGGCCATCCTTCAAAAAGTCTTCACCTCCCTCACATCCGCCTGCTGCCATTCCTGAGCCAGCTCTGCACTGGTGGTGACTCGATCCCGAGCCAGGAATAAAGAATGGGACCAAAACATCCTCCAAGAGCAACTTCTCCCAACCATCCAAGAACAGTTTCGTGACCAACATGACGGAGCAGCGGGCCAAAAGGCAAACGTGAGAACTCAGTGGCTCGGGGAACAAAACATTGAAATTTAGGGTCCATGGCCAGGAAACTCTCCAGACCTTTAATCCCATTGAGAACTTGTGTTCAAGAGGGGGATGGACAGACAAGAACCCACAAATTCTGATTAATCAAGAATGGGCTGCCATCAATACATTACATCCATCCATCCATCCATTATCCAACCCGCTATATCCTAACTACACGGTCACGTTGCAGCCAACAATGGGTGCAAAGCAGGAAACAAACCTCAGGCAGGCCGCCAGCCCACCGCAGCAATACAATACAATACAATACAATTTATTTTTTGTAGAGCACAAAATCACACAAGAAGTGCCGCAATGGGCTTTAACAGACCCTGCCTTTTGACAGCCCCTCAGCCTTGACTCTCTCAGAAGACAAGGAAAAACTCTAGGAGGGAAAAAAATGGAAGAAACCTCAGGAAAGGCGGTTCAAAGAGAGACCCCTTTCCAGTTAGGCTGGGCATGCAGTGGGTGTCAAAGAGAATGGGGGTCAACACAACACAATACAATACACAGAACAGAACACAAGTAATCTTTAATTCAATATAATCCATCCATCCATCCAACCCGCTATATCCTAACTACAGGGTCATGGGGGTCTTCTGCAGCCAACACAGGGCGCAAGGCAGGAAACAAACCCGGGCAGGGTGCCAGCCCACCTCAGACAACACATATGAACATGCAAACACTTAGACATGAGCACATTGATGTGCATGGAGACAAGCATTACAACGCATTGTAAGTGCCAGGAAGGATGGACTGGCATCCTAACTCTGACTGAAGATGAAACCCTAACCAGCCAGGAGGCCATAATGGGAGGCAGGAAACAAACCCCGGGCAGGGCGCCAGCCCACCACAGGGCACACACGGGACAATTTAGGATGGCCAATGCACCTAACCTGCATGTCTTTGGACTGTGGGAGGAAACCCACGCAGACACGGGGAGAACATCCAAACTCCACGCAGGGAGGAACCGGGAAGCGAACCAGGGTCTCCTAACTGCGAGGCAGCAGCGCCACCATGCCGCCCCATGCAATATAAAAGTAAAATAAAAATATTACAAGTACAGAGCAGAATTTAACAGTAATAGGATTTGAATTTGTTCAGAGTCCCGGAGATCTCGGCCATCAAGCTGCCTCCCCCCACAGATTCCATCAGTCAGGATTTGGCCCAGAAGTTGATTGCCAGCCAGCCTGCCAGGGCGAATTGCAGTGGTCTTGAAAATGAAAGAAGGGCCAACACTACAAATATGGACTCTACACATAAACTGAATGTCATTGTCAATAAAAGCCTTCTGAACTGCTTGTAATTCTACTTCAGTGTCCCATAGAAACATCTGACAAAAAGATCGAAAAACACTGAGCCAGCAGCAGACTTTGTGAAAATTAATATTTGTGTCATTCTCGAAGCTTTTGCCCACGACTGTACAGAGTGAGGAGTCACCAGAGAGGGGTGGCGTGTTGTGGTGGGTCAATTTTTATTATCCAAGAGAGAAATCTGTGTCTCTCCTCTTGGACTTCTATCCTTTTTTTTGTATATAATTGTATATAGGGGGGATTTCTAACCCGCTGAATCCAAATACAGGGTCACGGGGGTCAGCTGGAGCCAATCCCAGCCAACACAGGAACCAATCCTGGGCAGGGTGCCAACCCACCACAGGACACACACACACCCACACACCAAGCACACACTAGGGCCAATTTGGAACCGCCAATCCACCTAACTTGCATGTCTTTGGATAGTGGGAGGAAACCGGAGCGCCCGGAGGAAACCCACGCAGACACGGGGAGAACATGCAAACTCCACGCAGGGAGGACCTGGGAAGCGAACCCGGGTCTCCTAACTGCGAGGCAGCAGCGCTACCACTGCGCCACCGTGCCACCCCTAATTGTATATATAATTATTATATATACATTATATATTATATATATTATTATATAATTGTTTTTGTTGCTTGACCGTGGAGTTGTTTTGATTATTACTTATAACTGACAAATGCTTTTAAACATCACAGCAGATATTCAGAATTAGACTTTTAAAGAGCTACCTTCTGGTCGGGACACGTTCATCAAGTTCATCAAGAACATGGGGACACAGTTGGAAACTTGTGAAGGGTAAATTTCGCACAAACATTAGGAAGTTTTTCTTTACACAAAGAACGAGAGACACTTGGAATAAGCGACCAGTTAGTGTGGTAGACAGTAAGACGTTAGGGACTTTCAAAACTCGACTTGATGTTTTCTTGGAGGAAGCAAGTGGATAGGACTGGCGAGCTTTGTTGGGCTGAATGGCCTGTTCTCGTCTCGTGTGTTCTAATGTTCTAAATTTCTAACACACAATAGCCAGGAAAGGCTAACAGGACTGGCACCAGTGCCAGTTTCTGTCCAATGATTGTCAGGTTACTGAACAGCCAATCATAATAAGAAATATTGTAATGAATATTGTGTGTGTATACACAGTATATACACTCACCTAAAGGATTATTAGGAACACCTGTTCAATTTCTCATTAATGCGATTATCTAATCAACCAATCACATGGCAGTTGCTTTAATGCATTTAGGGGTGTGGTCCTGGTCAAGACAATCTCCTGAACTCCAAACTGAATGTCAGAATGGGAAAGTAATTCTGAGCGTGGCATGGTTGTTGGTGCCATATGGGCCGGTCTGAGTATTTCACAATCTGCTCAGTTACTGGGATTTTCACGCACAACCATTTCTAGGGTTTACAAAGAATGGTGTGAAAAGGGAAAAACATCCAGTATGCGGCAGTCCTGTGGGCGATAATGCCTTGTTGATGCTAGAGGTCAGAGGAGAATGGGCCGACTGATTCAAGCTGATAGAAGAGCAACTTTGACTGAAATAACCACTCGTTACAACCAAGGTATGCAGCAAAGCATTTGTGAAGCCACAACACGCACAACCTTGAGGCGGATGGGCTACAACAGCAGAAGACCCCACCGGGTACCACTCATCTCCACTACAAATAGGAAAAAGAGGCTACAATTTGCACGAGCTCACCAAAATTGGACAGTTGAAGACTGGAAAAATGTCGCCTGGTCTGATGAGTCTCGATTTCTGTTGAGACATTCAAATGGTGGAGTCAGAATTTGGCGTAAACAGAATGAGAACATGGATCCATCATGCCTTGTTACCACTGTGCAGGCTGGTGGTGGTGGTGTAATGGTGTGGGGGATGTTTTCTTGGCACACTTTAGGCCCCTTAGTGCCAATTGGGCATCGGCTACCTGAGCATTGTTTCTGACCATGTCCACCCCTTCATGACCACCATGTACCCATCCTCTGATGGCTACTTCCAGCAGGATAATGCACCATGTCACAAAGCTCGAATCATTTCAAATTGGTTTCTTGAACATGACAATGAGTTCACTGTACTAAAATGGCCCCCACAGTCACCAGATCTCAACCCAATAGAGCATCTTTGGGATGTGGTGGAACGGGAGCTTCCTGCCCTGGATGTGCATCCCACAAATCTCCATCAACTGCAAGATGCTATCCTATCAATATGGGCCAACATTTCTAAAGAATGCCTTCAGCACCTTGTTGAATCAATGCCACGTAGAATTAAGGCAGTTCTGAAGGCGAAAGGGGGTCAAACACCGGATTAGTATGGTGGTCCTAATAATCCTTTAGGTGAGTGTACATGTGTGTGCACAGGGGACAGTTTAAGGGCTCTGGTGACGGTAATTCTCTGCCACTCCAGGGGTCGGCACTCTACGATAGCCCCTTCTCTTTCTCTCTCTTTCTTCCACCACTGACTTGTCCCTTCACCTGGACCCACTGGTTTTTTAACCAGAAGAAACACCATCTTAGGTGGTCTCATCCAGACTCCCGTCTGAAAAGAAGCAACTAAACGCCACTATAATACTTTCCTACTTCACCTCCTCCTCTTCTCATCTCCCAGCTTTACCTCCACTGCACCCTAATGGCCGCCACTAAGCCCTTTTTGTTTTCCCTCTCTGGCTGTATTTTTTGGTGCACACACCACCCTTCATTATTTCCTCTCAGATTCATCACAGTGAATGGAAGAGCGTGGCCTGACCTTCATGTCTTGGGTGACGCACCACTTTATTAAAAGCCCGACATGCGGGTCATTATTCTAAGTGTCTCGCCTGCATGCCGCCACCTGCCTCCGTGTCCATACCTTTCAGTCAGGACCGTCAGCTCCATGCACTTGTCCAGCAGCAGCTGCTCTGACTGCAACAGAAAAGGAGAAAGACGTGTGAGCTGAAGAGCAGAATGACCGCCAAGCACTGAGTGCCCCACATGCTCTTTACCTGCTGGCGCACGGCTGAAGCGCTCCTGGCCAAGCTGTGGTACTCGTTGACGAGTGAGCGGACGTGGCAGTTGGTCCTGACCGCCGTACTGTGCGCTCTCTGCCACCGGTTCTTCTCCAGCTTTTGGAAGAGCTTGCTGAGCTCGCCGCTCACGATGAGGGCTCTCTTGAGTAAAGCGTGCAGGCCATCCCGACTCGGCTGCTCGGGGTTCACGATGAGCTCGCTCTGCACGTCCTCATCCACGCTGATGGGCTTTGACTGCAGAATGCACATACACTCCACCTCACTCATGTACCTCAGCTCCTCCATCCAGCGCTGGACTGAGTCCACACGGATGAGATGCATGCTGCAGAAGAAAAAAGGAAAGGGCAGAGTCAAATGGCGGCCATCGGTCACAGATACCCCCCATATACAAGAACGACACAAAGTCATCAAAAAGGTTTGGGGCAGCCACCCGTATATTGTTCCTTGGCTGTAAAAATGGTTTAAATTGAACAGAGGTGTTCATAGATACGAGTCCAAAACAGAACTAAAGATATGGTGTTAAAGGTGGCCGAGCACGGAAGTGACGCCATCAGTGGCAACGGAACTCTGTGGGATTTCCCGTGGACGGTCTGCAAGGGATTGAGAGAGACAGTCAGTGCCCCTCGCCACCCCCTGGTCTAGCTGTCTCCCAATCGCATGTGTGTGACAACGTAATGAATAACTGCACAATCACACACACACACACACACACACAGTCATAGATGCACACACGGACACATGAATCAACTCACTGTGCGCAGACACGTGAACACAGTAACACGCATTTACAGATACACAGAAGCACACTGCAGGTAAAAGGCCTGAACGAGAGTAATTCCATGCCAGACCAGGGGGTGGCAGAGTGCCCTGACTCTTTTTTTCACTTTTCTGCAGACCATTCAAGTGAAATTCCACCTGGCCCTGATGACGCCATTTCCATTTCTGACCACTGTGATGATGTCACCTCTGTTTCCGGGGCCTTTGATGATGTCACTTCCAGTTTAGTTTAAAGACCCTCTGATGATGTTACCTCCGGTTTCGTGGGGCATTTGATAAAGACCCTTCTGGTTCTGACCCTGTGATGTCACTTCCGGTTTTGGGGCCTTTGATGATATCACTTCCATTTCTGCCCCCTTTAATGATGTCACTTCTGGGTCCGAGCCTATGGATGAAGACCCTTCCGGTTCGAGCCCCTTGGATGACATGGCCTATGGATGAAGACCCTTGAGGTTCTGGTCCCTTGGATGATGTCACTTCTGAGTCCAAGCCTATGGATGAAGACCCTTCCAGTTCCGGCCCCTGTGATGTCACTTCCGGTTCTGGGGCCTTTGATGATATCACTTCCATTTCTGCCCCCTTTAATGATGTCACTTCCGGGTCCGAGCCTATGGTTGAAGTCCCTTCCGGTTCGAGCGCCTTGGATGACATGGCCTATGGATGAAGACCCTTGTGGTTCCAGCCTCTTGGATGATGTCACTTCTGGGTCCGAGCCTATGGATGAAGACCCTTGTAGTTCCAGCCCCTTGGATGATGTCACTTCTGGGTCCGAGCCTATGGATGAAGACCCTTCCAGTTCCGGCTCAATTGATGTCACTTCCTATACTGGCCTTTAAAGCTGCCATCTTTCCTCTATCCCCTCAGTTCTGTTTTGGACTCCGATCAATATACATCTGTTACATATGTAATGTCTTTTGCAGCCAGGATATAATATATGGATGGCTTCCCCAAGCCTTTTTTTTAGACTCTGTCATTTATTGTGACAACACATACATCCATCCATCCATCCATTATCCAACCCACTATATCCTAACACGGGGTCACAGGGGTCTGCTGGAGCCAATCCCAACCAACACAGGGCGCAAGGCAGGAATAAACCCCAGGCAGGGTGCCAGCCCACCGCAGACAACACATATGAACATGCAAGCACTTAGACATGAGCACATTGATATGCATGGAGACAAGCATTACAACGCATTGTAAGTGCCAGGAAGGATGGACTGGCAACCCAACTCTGACTGAAGATGAAACCCTAACCAGCCAGGAGGCCATAATGGGAGGACCACTGGAGTTGAGGTGATACCCGGCCGGGATGAACCTCAAATTCTATCCCAGTCGGGATGAAAGAATAATGGATGGGCGGGGGATCAATTTATTCCCCAACATGAGAGGTGGCACTATTCCTCTGGCTTACTGGACCAATGTGGTACAGAAGGACAACCCAGTCAGGTTCCTTGGGTGCTGCCAGGGTGCTGCTGTAGGAGGAGATCCTTCTTGCTTTGAGAAACGTTTTTGTGGCCTGAAAGAACTTACAGTACCATGGCAGGTATTTACATAAATGAAGCCACTCTGCCTCATCTAGGCGAGTACGAGTCGGGATTGAGTTGGACGACACTTACAATGGAGGATGAGAAGATTTCTGGTTGTTTTTTATAGGACACTGCTGGTCTGTGAAAAGCATGTGGAGGTACAATTGTTAACAAGTTATCATTTAATTGGACTTGGAAGTGTCTGTGGTTGAGTTGTATCTGGTGTTGGGGTTCGGTGGCACCCACTGGTGGTCACAACACATACACACACATACACACACCAACACATGGGTACACAGAGATACACGTGTTCAGATGTTTACTAGCCCTCCTTCATTCATTTTCTCTTTTCATTGTTGTGCTGTGCCACTTGGTGCCACTGCTCTACTGTCAAGTTGTTGTCCTGTCCTTGAAAACACACCCGAGATATTGAAGGGGTGTCACACACGTGTGCATGGCAGGCAGCTAAAAGGACCAAAAGAAGGTAATTCCACGCCAGGCCAAGGGGTGGCGGGGTACAGTAAACCTTTCTCTTTTATCTCTGCAGACCAGACACAGGAAACACTGCTTGTTTTCAATGATGTCATTTTCAGGCCCCGTCCTGATGATGCCACTTCCGGTTCCTGTTCCAGGTGACATCACTTCCGCCAATCAGCCATAAAAGAAACCCAACCACCTCTTTGCAGTCAGTTCTGTTTGTGGTCTCAACCTGTACACTTCTGTGCCACCAAAACCTCACATTTGCAGCCAGAATCAAGTATACGGGTGGCTGCCCCAAACCTCATTTGGTGTCAAGGACTGTTTATTTCACAGGGGCCTTCGAGTCAGTGGATGGAAACAGTCTGCTGCCATGCTAGATGGCCCAGCACAGGCCCATACCAAAGAATGACCAGAGGGGTGGTGGATAGCCAGTTGGCCGGAGTCTCCAAGACTGTGACTTTGTCTGTTATAACTGACTGTAGACTCCCATTGGGGTTTACTTTCCCCACTGATGCATCTGACTGGAGTTTTTGTTTTCCTGTGCTCAACTGTCAACCGGCCTGAGGCCCAAAGGTGTTTGAAGCCTTCAAGAGAAACTTAACAGTCCTATAAATATATCTAAAGGAGGAGTGTGACCATAAACCTCGGCTTGTGAACACAAGGGCCTCAGAATTAATACAAACAAATTGAAAAAAGAAAAGCAAGACTCCACAGAACCTAAGAGACAAAAAGAACTTGCCTGAAAGGCAGTCCTAAATACGTAATCCAGAAAACAGACTCCTTCAAACAGAGCAAGAGAATCAAGAAAAGAAAAAATCCAAAAAAAAATAACAAGACTCACGAATATAAAGCAGGAAGGTGGGGACTCAGCTCAAATATAAACCCAGGAGGCGGGGCCAACACCCAAATATAAAGCTAGAAGGTGGGGACTCAGCTCAAATATAAACCCAGGAGGCGGGGCCAACACCCAAATATAAAGCTAGAAGGTGGGGACTCGACTCAAATATATATCCAGGAGGCGGGGCCTACACCCAAATATAAAGCCCAAAGGTGGGGACTCGACTCAAATATAAACCCAGGAGGCGGGGCCAACACCCAAATGTAAAGCTAGAAGGTGGGAACTCAGCTCAAATGTAAAGCAAGAAGGCGGGGTCACTGCCTCATTATAAAGCAAGAAGGCGGGGACGTAGCTCAAATATAAAGCCAAAAGGCAGACCCAGCATCTGTGACATGAGGGTCACCCCGCCTCCCTGGGAATCCACCCACAAAGCACAAGGAAAACATGCAATCTTAAAAAGACAGTACATAATTAACCACTAATAAACGAAACCATCAGAAAAAAAACATAAAAATAAGAAACACAATAATTCAAAGTAAACAAAAACATACAAAAATAAACATAAATGCACAACAATCAGAATAAAGACACAGTATGGTGCCTGCATAAATCTGAGTAGCTGTCTGCTAGTGCGCTGTGATCATCTTTGTCTATCATGGAGATTGTGTGTTCTTTATGTAGGAGTGATTCATTGTTTCGTGCATATTATTGCTAACTTACTATTTTTAGAAAGTTATATGGAAAATGTTAATATAAAGATAAACCAGTGACGTGTTCATTTTCTACACCCTGTACTAAATTTGAAAATACAATGACAATGTATGACTCGTGTCAATTCTGATGACAGCAACACACTCTACAACAACAACAACATTTATTTATATAGCACATTTTCATACAAAAAAAAAATGTAACTCAAAGGGCCCTCTCCCTCTAGTTGAGTGTCTGCCACCGTGTCACATTGCCACTTCTATTACTAACACTTTTGGGCACTGAAGACACCAGTTGGTTAAGCAAGACAGGAATAAGAAGAAGAAGAAGACAGAATATCTGAGGTCTAATGATGATCAGGACTGAGAAGTTAGCTTACTGTTGAAAAGAGTGGATATGAAAATATCTAAGAGCAGTGATAGCCCACGATGGAGAATGAGATGCAGTGTGGATATCGCGATTGGAAGGAGGTAACAGGAGTGTTGTATGATGGAAGAATTAAGGAGGAGGTGAAAAGTAAGGTTTACAAGACCAGCACTGATGCATGGAGCCGAGACGTGGAGAGTAAAGGGAGACACGGCAGTAGAAGAAGTTTGGGTGTACAGTACTAACACTGGCAATTCGTTCTGTCCGCATGTAACCCTGCAAAGTCTCGTTCGTTTGACTAGTGTGATCGCTCCGCACCGGGCCAACACTTGGAAGAGGTGGGCCTGAGCACGGTTCAGGAGCATACGGGAATGGTGTGATCGCTAAACGTGCCCAAGCATGACGTGACAGACGTGACATCAATGATGCGACACATCAGATTCTCTGTTGAGTTAGAAGCAGGTTTTTATTCTCACTTTAACATGAACGTGAATTGTAGTCGGCAAGAAGAGCTGCAAATTTCTCCCTCGACATTATTTGTCACCGTAAAAAATCTTCTCGGACGTGCAGCACGATTAACAGCAACTCGATCAATCCGTACGAGGGGAGAGCGAAGGGAGAGCGTCCTCCTGCCCGATACGATACGACATTTTGACATGCGATGTTCTCACACCGAGTTCGGATCTTGTCTTTGGATTTACACGAAGTCACATGGTCATGACGAAAACGTGCCCGGGCCCTGAACGTGTTGACCAGCAGAGGGACAATCATATTTGGGCACGGTACGGAACAAACTGGGCCTAGTGGGAGTCCACCCTGAAATGGAGCGGAAATGAGAAGGCGGAGATGGATGTGTGGAGTTACAACAAAGGACAGAAAAAGAAATCAGAACATGAAAGTGCAGGAAAGGAGAAAGAAGAGGTACGGACATGTGATGAAGACAGACAAGGAATATGTGGGCAAAAGAGTGGCAGACATTGAAGAGAAAGCAGAGGAGGCCAAAGAGGAGGTGGATGAATAAAGTCAAAGAAGATCTGAAGGAAAAGAGTCGGACTGGTGAGGAGGTGAAGGACCGAGCTGTTTGGAGGAGGCTGATCGAGCACATTGAACCCACACGGAAGTGAAGAGGAAGACGACGAAGACAAAGATGCTAATTCAGACTTTAAACAGCGAATCAAACCAAATTCACTGCCCAGCCCCACCAGGATCAGGTGATAATCCCATCCTTTTGTTAATGGCACCAGACAATTCCTGGTTAGGCTTTGTTTGACGGCTTCATTTTATTCCATTTACTTTAACTGCCTGCCAGCCTGCCATTTAGTTGCATTTTGAATACGAGCGGCTCAAGTAGTACAAATATAACCCAAATGGTGCACACAAAGCAAAGACTAAGAGTGTTGGCAGCTGCCACCTTGTCTCTCAGGCCGGCAGCTGGGTGGTACCGTGAACCATGCAGATGAATACAAAGGCATTTAAGACCCGGTGAGCTAATGGTGGGCTAGAAAACAAAACGGAGCGATGCTAGCAGGGAGAGGGGCGAGTGTCACTGATGAACGGGGTGGACTGTGAGCCACCACTCATTTTCAGAGAGCTGTTGAAACACAGTGGGCATGAATAATTCAGGAGGGCGTCAGGTGGGCTGCCTCCTCTCTCGCGTATTCCGTTGCAAAAGAGCAAATAAAAAGGGAACAATAGGGACGCGCAGATAGACAATTAATTGCTTCTATTGTATAAACAAGTCGATTATTTCTGGCTAATTACAACTCTTTAAAAACAAATGAAATTGCACAAAAAAAGTAATCAGACATGCAAGCGCATTTCTATTAAATGTTTCATTTCCATCCACTGTCACCTCATGGGATGCACAAGCCATCCGAGTGACACGTCCAGGGCGCCTTTTCATCTTTTCCTTTTTTCTGATCACACAGAAAGTGCTGGAAAGAACTAGAAAGCAGGTTCAGACTCTAACAGTAAGTCACTGCAGACACCATCCAATGCCACGGCTACTACAGTGCATCCGGAAAGTATTCCCAGCGCATCACTTTTTCCACATTTTGTTATGTTACAGCCTTATTCCAAAATGGATTAAATTCATTTTTTTCCTCAGAATTCTACACACAACACCCCATAATGACAACGTGAAAAAGTTTACTTGAGGTTCTTGCAAATTTATTAAAAATAACAAAACTGAGAAATCCCATGTCCATAAGTATTCACAGCCTTTGCTCAATACTTTGTCGATGCACCTTTGGCACCAATTCCAGCCTCAAGACTTTTTGAATGTGATGCCACAAGCTTGGCACACCTATCCTTGGCCAGTGTCGCCCATTCCTCTTTGCAGCACCTCTCAAGCTCCATCAGGTTGGATGGGAAGCGTCGGTGCACAGCCATTTTAAGATCTCTCCAGAGATGTTCAATCAGATTCAAGTCTGGGCCACTCAAGGACATTCACAGAGTTGTCCTGAAGCCACTCCTTTGATATCTTGGCTGTGTGCTTAGGGTCGTTGTCCTGCTGAAAGATGAACCGTCGCCCCAGTCTGAGGTCAAGAGCGCTCTGGAGCAGGTTTTCATCCAGGATGTCTCTGTACATTGCTGCAGTCATCTTTCCCTTTATCCTGACTAGTCTCCCAGTTCTGGATGCTGCCACCACCATGCTTCACTGTAGGGATGGTATTGGCCTGGTGATGAGCAGTGCCTGGTTTCCTCCAAACGTGACGCCTGGCATTCACACCAAAGAGTTCAATCTTTGTCTCATCAGACCAGAGAATTTTGTTTCTCATGGTCTGAGAGTCCTTCAGGTGCCTTTTGGCAAACTCCAGGTGGGCTGCCATGTGCCTTTTACTAAGGAGTGGCTTCCGTCTGGCCACTCTACCATACAGGCCTGATTGGTGGATTGCTGCAGAGATGGTTGTCCTTCTGGAAGGTTCTCTCTCTCCACAGAGGACCTCTGGAGCTCTGACAGAGTGACCATCGGGTTCTTGGTCACCTCCCTGACTAAGGCCCTTCTCCCCCGATCGCTCAGTTTAGATGGCCGGCCAGCTCTAGGAAGAGTCCTGGTGGTTTCGAATTTTTTCCACTTACAGATGATGGAGGCCACTGTGCTCATTGGGACCTTCAAAGCAGCAGAAATTTTTCTGTAACCTTCTCCAGATTTGTGCCTCGAGACAATCCTGTCTGAGGTCTACAGACAATTCCTTTGACTTGGTTTGTGCTCTGACATGAACGGTCAACTGTGGGACCTTCTATAGACAGGTGTGTGCCTTTCCAAGTCATGTCCAGTCAACAGAATTTATCACAGGTGGACTCCAATGAAGCTGCAGAAACATCTCAAGGATGATCAGGAGAAACAGGATGCACCTGAGCTCAATTTGGAGCTTCATGGCAAAGGCTGTGAATACTTATGGACATGGGATTTCTCTTTTTTATTTTTAATAAATTTGCAAAAATATCAAGCAAACTTTTTTCACATTGTCATTATGGGGTGTTGTGTGTAGAATTCTGAGGAAAAAAATGAATTTAATCCATTTTGGAATAAGGCTGTAACATAAGAAAATGTGGAAAATGTGATGAAGCGCTGTGAATACTTTCCGGATGCACTGTACACGTCTGGTAATGTCTACCAACCTGTGGGTGCCAAGAGAAGACAAGTAGGGTGGGCACTCCTGCAGCACCCCTGCCAGCCCTGTCTGTGCAGGCATTTTCAAGGGTTACAAGACCTCCTTTACATATGGCTTCCTGTTCACATGGCAGTGCTCACCAAAGGTAGTCTGACCTCTGAAGCTCTTTTTATATTGGTGGGCAAGTTGATACTGAAAATATCTGAATTGCTAGCCTTGATTTAGATGTACACCCTGCAACACTGACATGACATGCTGAGTGATATTAATCATTCTCACTACTGATTGCGAGGCTGGCTACCTCGGCGGCGACATCTAAACGATGGCTGAGACTGACCACTCCTGAGTCAATATCTCAGAATGGCTAAGGCTGGCTACCTCTGTGTCAGTACATATCATCAATGGCCAAGGCTGGCTACCTCAGCGTCAACATCTAAATAATGACCAAGGCTAGCTATATCAGCTTCAAAATCTCATCACTGACCAAGGCTGGCTACCTCAACGTCCAGATCTAAACAATGGCCAAGACTGGCTACCTGAGCCTCAGTACATCTCAGCAATGGCTAAAGCTGGCTACTTCAGTATCAACATCTAAATGAAGGCTGAGACTTGCCAATTAAGAGTCAATATCTCAGAATGGCCAAAGCTGGCTACCTCTGTGTCAGTACGTATCATCAATGGCTGAGGCTGGCTACCTCAGTATCAATATCTAAATGATGGACAAAGCTAGTTATATCAGGGTCAATATCTCGGCATTGGCCGAAGCTGGCTACCTCAACATCGATACCTAAATGGTGGCTGAGACTGGCCACTTCAGCTTCAAAATTTCATCCCTGGCTGAGGCTGGCTACTTCAGAATCAAAATTTAAGCTATGGTCAAGGATGGCTACCTCAGCATCCAGATCTAAACAATGGCCAAGACTGACTACCTGAGCATCAGTACATCTCAGCAATGGCTAAAGCTGGCTGCCTCAATATCAACATCTAAACGATGGCTGAGACTGGCTACTTCAGCATCAATATCTCAGAAGTGGCTAAGTCTGGCTACCTCAGCGTCAGTACGTATCATCAATGGCCGAGGCTGGCTACCTTAGCATCAATATCTAAGTGATAGACAAAGCTAGCTATATCAGCGTCAATATCTCGGCGTTGGCCAAGGCTGGCTACCTGAACATTGACACCTAAATGGTGGCTGAGACTGGCCACTTCAGCTTCAAAATATCATCACTGGCCAAGGCTAACTACTTCAGCTTCAAAATTTAAGCGATGGTCAAGGATGGCTATCTCGGCATCAATACATCCCAACAACGGCCAAGGCTGGCTACCTCAGTGTTCAGATCTAAACAATGGTCAAGTCTGGCTACCTCAGCATCAATACATTTCAGCAATGCCCGAGGCTGGCTGCCTCAGTGTCACAGTGTCAACATCTAAATGATGGCGGAGACTGGCCACTCCTGAGCCAATATCTCAGAAGTGGCTAAGGCTGGCTACCTCAGCGTCACTACATATCATCAATGGCTGAGGCTGGCTACTTTAGCGTGAACATCTAAATAATGGCCAAGGCTGGCTACCTCAGCATCAGTACATCTCAGCAATGGCTAAAGCTGGCTGCCTCAATATCAACATCTAAATGATGGCTGAGACTGGCTACTTCAGCATCAATATCTCAGAAGTGGCTAAGTCTGGCTACCTCAGTGTCAGTACGTATCATCAATGGCCGAGGCTGGCTACCTTAGCATCAATATCTAAGTGATAGACAAAGCTAGCTATATCAGCGTCAATATCTCGGCGTTGGCCAAGGCTGGCTACCTGAACATCGATACCTAAATGGTGGCTGAGACTGGCCACTTCAGCTTCAAAATCTCATCACTGGCCAAGGCTGGCTACTTCAGCATTAAAATTTAAGCGATGGTCAAGGATGGCTAACTTGGCATCCGGATCTAAACAATGGCCAAGACTGGCTACCTGAGCATCAGTACATCTCAGCAATGGCCGAGGCTAGCTGCTTCAGCATCAATACAACTCAACAAAGGCTGAAACTGGCTACCTCAGCGTCAACATCTAAACGATGGCTGAGACTGGTCACTTCAGAGTCAATAATCTCAGAAGTGGCTAAGTCTGGCTACCTCAGTGTCAGTACGTATCATCAATGGCTGAGGCTGGCTACCTTAGCATCAATATATAAATGATGGACAAAGCTAGTTATATCAGCGTCAATATCTCGGCGTTGGCCGAGGCTGGCTACCTCAACATCAATACCTAAATGGTGGCTGAGACTGGCCACTTCAGCTCCAAATCATCATCACTGGCCAAGGCTGGCTACTTCAACATCAACATTTAAGTGATGGTCAAGGATGGCTACCTCGGCATCAATACATCCCAACAACGACCAAGGCTGGCTACCTCAGCGTCCAGATCTAAACAATGACTAAGGCTGGCTACCTGAGCATCAGTACATCTCAGCAATGGCCAAGGCTGGCCGCTTCAGCATCAACATAACTCAACATTGGCTAAAGCTGGCTACCTCAGTGTCAACATCTAAACAATGGCAGAGACTGGCCACTTCAGTGTTAATATGACAGAGATGGCCAAAGCTGGCTACATCAGCGTCAATACCTTGTGAAGTGTCAGAAGTCACTCCACTCCGTCTGAATGTCAACTCTTGGTGGTGACCTTCTGCACGGCAAAGGAAGAAGGTGACTGTACAGAAGCCTTCTGATGAACGTGGCATAAGAGAAGGCTGTGTAGTGCCGTGTGTGGTGAAGAAGAGACCTCCAATGAACCTCTCAGAGTGGAGGTAGCTTCTGAAGATGAGTGACATCATTCTCTTTTCATTTCTCGATATATAGTTTTGTTTTTCTCATTTTTCTCATTTCATTAGACTAACTTAATGAAGGGAAGGAAGAAGAGAATGAATGTAATCTGAGTTTTGTTTCCTTTTCTATTTTCTTCTTTTCATGGACTGGAGGGAATTTTTGTAAATGAGTGTTGTGCTTCTGAGCACTGAAATTGCTTGGGCCTTTTAAGAGAGCAAAAACGCATCCCAAATAACTTCAAAAATGCCCACATTGGAATTAGGGCAAACACAGGATCTTATATTCAAAAAAGAGGCAAAAAGAAAGCTTAGTGGAGCACAAAAAAGGCAAAAAAAAAGGAGTTGCCTGAAACACTGAGGCCATCCAAAGCAAACAAGTCCCAGTACAGAATATTTCAAAAATGGTCAAAGAACGGAGCAGAAAAGGTAAAACCAAAAAATCAGAAGGAATCACAAAACTCATCAACCTCCCAAGCACATTTGCATAAACCACAAGGGACTCTGGGTTGTTCCCACCTTTATAGGCCTGAGGGCAGAAGTGACCCCGCCTCTTGGGGAACCACCCACAAAACACAAGGCACAAAACAAAGGCTTAGAGAAACAAAACAAGGAACAATGCAAAAGTAACGTCATTTACTAACCCGCTTAATCCAAACCAGGGTCCGGCTGGGGGGGACTGGGTCTGGAGCCTATCCAAGCAAGAAGTGGGCACAAGTCTGGAACAAACAGGGTGCCAGTTCATCACAGAGTGAACACAGCAAGAGACATCAGGACCCAATTTAGTGTCACCAATCCACCAAACCTGCATGTCTTTGGACAGTGGGAGCACCTGGAGGACACAGGGAGAACATGGAGACTCGAAACATGTTTTGATTTCTGGAGGTTGTTTACTTGGCACAGAGCTGGGTTTGGGATTGGGTGCAATAAAGAGATTTATTAATTTTTTTCTACCCCTGCCATGTGTGTGTTTCTCTCTCCCTCCCACTCCCAGTTTATCCTGTTTTATGAACAACTAGATGCCCCCCAGAAACACGGAGCTGGTTGGCACGGGGCATCACACCATTTTTTTGACTCATGGTGGGGGTCGGCCATCTCCTTCTTGTCAGTACAAATAAAAGTCAGTCCATCAGTCATTTTCTAGCCCACTTAGTCCTGAACAGGATTGGGGGAGCGGAGGGGCTGGAGCTTATTCCAGGAAACAAGGCAGGAACAAACCCTGGATAGAGCACCAGTCCGACACACACACACACACTAGGTAATGTGAATGAGAAGAAGAAGACTTTTGTCACACATGCTCGTCACATGATCACCTCCTGGCCTGTAATACCCCTGCTGGGGTGAGAGGCGGGCGCTGTCACTAAAACAGTATTTTCTCTTCTATCATTCACAGTGCCAAGGACACGCCCAGGGAGGGCAACTAACTCCATTCCATCTGCGCAGAATCCTATAAGACCCCGACCTCTCTGGAAGCAGTCGTCACATTTGGCCCCCGAGCTTGCCCGAGGACAGACCTCCAATGCCAAGACCCACGTTAATGAGAACCAAGAAGGCTGTAGTCTTTAACTACTGCATTGTGTTTTTGTTTTTCACCCATGAGCACTTGTTTTGTTCAGTCCGGGCAAACATCGGCTACCTGGCTGGCAACCTAACGTTTATTTGGTCTTTGCTCGTCCACACGTTACGTTTATATGGTGCTTTTTACACAGAGAGTGAGGAGCAACTTCAATCACCAGCCATATTAATGATAATAATAATAATTGTTTAACTTTATAAAGAGCTTTTCTCACTGCTCAAAGCGCTTCCGTAAGTGGGGAACCACTTCAGCCACCACTTATGTGTGGTATCCACCTGGATGATGCCATGGCAGCCATTTTGGCACAAGCACACTCACCACACATTAGCTTTTAGGTGGCAAAGTGGTGACAGATAGTTAGACAATAAGAGACAAGGGGATGATTAGGGGGGCAATTAAGCTACCCTACTCTTTACAAAGGACACCCAGAGATCTTTAATGACCACAGAGAGTCAGGACCTCAGTTTTACATCTCATCTGAAGGGCAGGGCCATTTTTACAGCACAGTGTCACTGTCACCGAATTGATTTGGGACCCTCACATGCTAAGCTTAGATGTGCAGCACCCACCTAGATGATGAGACAGCAGTATGTTCACCACACCGTAGCTATTAGATGGTTAAGTGATGGCAGCGATAGACAGGGGATGATTAGGGGACCAGAATGACCAGGCCATGGTGGGCAATTTAGTGTGTACATTGGGAAGCACCCGACTCTTTACCAAGAGAAGTCAGGACTTTGGTTTTTCTGAAGGACGTTGGCCATTTTTGGGGCACTGGGGCACACAGTCTCCCCATTATGGCACCAGGCCATTGGAATCCACACACAGACCAGAGGATAAGCGACCCCTGCTGGCCTCACCAACATCTCTTCCAGCAGCTTTTCCTCGATGATCTCCTATCAAAATACCGGCTGGGGTCAGACATGTTTAGCTTCAGGTGGATGGCTCGTTCTGCCCCTACAATATTATTACAGTTTTGGTCCCACAGTTTAGTCACTTCAAAGATTCATTTTATCTAAATAATCTGAAAAGAAACTGACAGCTTACAAATTACGAGCCCTATTTCAAAATCTTTATCTCCATTACAGCTCCCGTGAAAAGGCACTGTATGACACAATGAAAAGCCATTTTTTTTTACAGCTTTTAAAATAAATTTATGTATTATTTCAAAGAAGGATCATCCAAGGATCACTTGAAATGCAAAATAGATGTAAAAAACGGAAGGAAAAACCAAAGCAGCGCTACCCACCGAGGCCCAATTTGAACCACAGATCGTCCCCCCAGCCGACAAGTGCTCTTCATTTTGATGGTATTACCTGCCGTCTGGCTCATGTCTCCTAAAAATAACGCCATTATGCTGTTAATTCAAAGCAGTTCAAAAAAAAAAGGAAGCGGAGCTGCGGAGCGGCGGGCGAGAATACAGTCAAGAAGAGATAAACAAATAAAGTCATTCACACGGCAGAAAGTGCCGACGAGTGGCAGCCAATTAAATCCCAAGAGGAGGACGATTTGCTCACAGGGCTATTCTAATTGTCTCTCGGCCTGCTGACGCCGGACGGATTGCGCATAGGAAGCAAAGAACATAATTGCGAAGCACAGGGGCCTCTGCCATGTGGAAAGCTAATGGCCGCCACGGTGAAAACTAATTATGTTATTAACCATGCAGCCGGGGTCAAAGTGCAGGCGCCCTAATTGGCCATGACTCTCGCTGCTAACAAGGCATGCCATGTGTCAACGAGATGACATTTGCCTTGCTCAGCCCCCTGCATGCTGTCCTACAAAAGGTCGGGCCAGCTGGGCACATGCGAATGCCAGGAGAGTGCCAGCTGACTCCTTGAGGGACACCCCGACACAGGACACAGAACACAAGATCCTCCTGCACTTTGCACAGTCGTGGCTTAATGTCACCTCTGAAATGACTACGAGTGCTCACTTGTGAGCCAGGCTCTGCCACCCCACTCAGAATGCCCACTTGCTCCTGCAGAAGGCCTTCACAGGTCATATTTGAATGTGTTCATGACGTGTCCTGCCACCTGCCATAGCTGCAGTGGACTCCGAAAGTATTGGAGACGCCCTTCACTCTCTGCACACTTTACTCTGTTGGAGATTTCATTTTGAAATGGAAATATTTGCCATCTTTGCCCAACAAACTACACTCAATAGCACACTAGTAAAAACCCGTGACCAGAAAAGTTTGTAAATTTATTTTGATTTTAGTTTAGTTTTATTAAGTTTGATTTGATTGTATAAAATATTATAGCAATAATAAGCTTTTAATAAATTCAATAAATAAAATATAAAAAAAAATATTGAAAATCAAAAACGTTCGTTCCTTTAAGTACCGAGACCCTTAATTTGCAGAAGCCCCTTAGCAGTCATAACAGCCTCGAGTTATCTTGGTAGGTCTCTACAAGCTTTGCACACCAGGATTTGGGCAGTTTATCTCCTTCTTCCTGGCAGATCTTCTCAGGTTTCATTAAACTGGATAGGAAGTGTCTGTGAACTGCCATCCTCTGGCCACTTGGCACAGTTTCTATGGTAGGGTGTCCTCATTTTTTTTTTCATAGTCCGGTCTTGCCCTTCCTAGTGCCTTCGAGACCCCGTTCATGACGTCTAGAAGATCAGAATGATGGCGGGTGTGAAGGTCGCCCTTGGAAAGTCACTGCTAATAGTCATAACAGAAGGAATGTCAATTGCTTAAACACATCATGAGACCTCCCCACAAACTGCACAAACTTGAGTCATAGCCCAAAGTCACACCAGAGTTGTCTTGGCTGTACGCTTCAGGCCATAGTCGTACTAAAAGGTGAACCTTCAGCCACAGTCTGAGGTCTTGTGCATTCCTGAGCAGGTTTTTGTCAAGAACCCCTCTGTGCATTTGGCTGCATTCATCCTTCCTATTAATTCTGATCAGTCTCCCTGTCCCCATAGCATGACGTTGCCACCAAAGGGATGGGATTAGGCCGGGTGATGAGCAGGGCCTGAGCCTTCACAGACATAAAGCTTGGTGTCCTGCCTAACAAGTACAAAATAACCTTCTTTCTCAGGCTTTCCAAGTCCTTCAAAGGCCACTTGGCCAACTTTGAGTGCTGCTGAGGTGGTGGTCCTTCTGACAGGTTCTCCAGTCTCAGCAGAGGACTTCTGAAGCTCTGTTAGTGTAACCATTGGGTTTTTTGGTCACTGACTAAGGCCCTTCTTGCCTGGTTACTCAGTTTGGTCAAACAGTCAACTCTAGGGAGAGTCCTGCTGGTTCCAAACTTCTTCCATTTCACAATTCCTGAAGCCACTGGGAACACTCAAAGCTTTAGAAATAGTTTTGACCCCTTGCCCTAATTTATGCCTCACCACAGTTTCATTATGGAGGTTTCTGGTCATCTACCTGAAGCTAAGCCTGTTCAGGCCCAGCTGGTACTTGGATGGGAAACCATCCAGGAAAAGCTTGGGTTGTTGCCAGAAGAGTTGTTGGTGATGCCAGCCAGGAACGCTTACCCTGTGGTCTGGATGTGGATCCCAAAGTCCAAGTGCAGTGATGGAGACACTGTGCCGTACATAAGGTGCCATCTTATGGATGAGAATAAAAATTGAGGTCCTGAATCTTTGTGCTCATGAAAGATCCTTGGGCATCCTTTGTAAAGAGAAGGGTGTATCCTGATATCATGGCAAAACTGCCCACCACTGATTGGTCATTCCGAACCTCTGATCATCCCCTGTCTCAAACTCTCTCTCTCTGTTACCCTTTAACCAACTAACAACTAATGTGTGGTGAGTGTACTGGCACAAAAATGGCTCCCGTCACATCATCAAGGTGGATATTACACATTAGTGGTTAAAGTGGCTGCCCCCTCACTAAAGCACTTTAAGTAGTGAGAAAAGTGACATATAAGTGTAAATAACAATAATAATAATAATAATAAGAGGATGAGAATGAAGAATGGAAAGGCTGTTGGTCCAGATGACATACCTGTGGAATCGTGGAGGTGTCTAGGAAAGATAGTGGCATTGTACTTGGCTCTGCTGTATCAGCGCTCCAGAGTTCTAGTTTGAATCCTGGCCTGATCACTGTAAGTAACTGTAAGTAGGAGCGGCCGCTCTTCAGAAACCCCCTCTTAAACTTTTTCTCAATGGGAAGCAAACCCATTCTTACAGCTCCTTTTTGCGGGATCAACTAAAGGCTTGCTGGCTTGCCACACGTGGAGCTTCGAACATTTCTGAGGTCTCATTCTCCTGTCTCTCTTCCCCCAAGACTCCCTCTACTCCAGCCACTGATTCCGAGCCGCGTTGTTTTGTGTGGGAGTCGGGGGCTGAGCCATCAATTTTTATGGCTGTTCCTTGGGTGGCAGGATCACGTCTGAAAGAGACTTGTGTTTGTCCGGACAGCAATAAAGTTTCTACATCTTGGAAGTCCTCCTGTACTCTCCTGTACAACTGTGTGACCCAAGTTTGACATCCACTACACATGTGCCTTTCTAAATGACGTTCAGTCAATTCAATGTGCCTCAGGTGGACTCCAGCAGAGTTCTAGAAACATCTCGAGAAGAATTAAAGATAACAGAATGGACCTGAGCACAATCTGAAGTGCCACAGAAAAGGGTCTGAATACCAAGGAGAGATTTCAGCTTTAAATTCTGAAATATTTTAAACACCCCTCTGTACACATATGTTCACTTTGACATTATGGGTTACCGAATGTAGATTGATGGGCAAAAATGGCAAACTTATCCATTTAAAATGAAACCTACAACACACATTAAAGCAACAATAAAAAAAAAAAATTGTGAATGGTCTCCCCTAGACAATACAATACAATACATCCATCCATCCATTATCCAACCCGCTTTATCCTAACTACAGGTTCACGGGGGTCTGCTGGAGCCAATCCCAGCCAACACAGGGCGCAAGGCAGGAAACAAACCCAGGGCAGGGCACACACACACACACACCAAGCACACACTAGGGACAATTTTGGATCGCCAATGCACCTAACGTGCATGTCTTTGAATTTTGGGGGGAAACAGGAGCACCCTCAGGAAACCCACACCGACACATGGAGAACATGCAAACTCCACGCAGAGAAGTGAACCCAGGTGTCCTAACTGCGAGGCAGCAGCGCTACCCATTGCGCCCCTGTGCCGCCCCAATACAATACAATACAATTTATTTTTGTATAGGCCAAAATAACACAAGACGTGCCACAATGGCATTTTACAGGCACTGCCTCTTGACAGCCCCCCAAGCCTTGACTCTCTAAGAAGAAAAAACTCCCAAAAAAATCCCTTGTAGGGAAAACATCTCAGGAAAAGCAGTTCAAAGAGAGACCCCTTTCCAGGTAGGCTGGGTGTGCAGGGGGCGTCAAAAAGAAGGTGGGGGGGCAATACAATGCACTACAATACACAGAACACAACACAAGTAGTCCTCAATACAATACGATAGTACAATAGAAATCTTACACTTCAGACTTTCTCGTATACTCAGATATGGGGATGAATATTTGAGGAGTAAACTGCAAGACAAGGATTATATTTTTATATTCTGTACATTAAAGAACCATCAACAACAAATTAAATCAAATGAAAAATATATTGAACAATTATTATAAAAGTAAAGTTGGATAAATCGGACTCTGCAGCTGCATGAATCAAAGGTAAAGTACCACTTCAGGTTAGCAGAAATACGTTTTGTACAGAATACTTGTATGCAAAATTTAGTTGACCTCAGTGAATGTGTACTCAAGTTATCGTGTTTACACACACATAGACATAATTCCAAAAATGGTAATTAGTACTCGGTGAAATAACGGAACAGCGAAACAAGATTGAATATATGAAGAAGCGATATTCACTCACGGGCAGTTAAACGTAATTCCAAACACGGAATCAAACTTCAATGCGTTCTGAACGAAAAGGTAGAAGCGAAAAGAGATCAAATACATGGACAGAGCTGATATGACAGATGTAGATATTCCATCCATCCATCCATTTTCTAACCCGCTTTATCCTAACTGTGGGGATGGGGGGTCTGCTGGAGCCAATCCCAGCCAACACAGGGCACAAGGCAGGAACCAATCCAGGGCAGGGTGCCAACCCACCGCAGGACACACACAAACACACACTAGGGCCAATTTAGAATTGCCAGTCCACCTAACCTGCATGTCTTTGGATTGTGGGAGGAAACCGGAGCACCCGGAGGAAACCCACACAGACACGGGAGAACATGCAAACTCCACGCAGGGGGGACCCGGGAAGCGAACCCAGGTCTCCTAACTGCGAGGCAGCAGCGCTACCACTGCGCCACCGTGCCGCCCGATGTAGATATTGTTTGACTTTAAACTTTAAGTCGGAAACTTGTAGATCGTCTAATTCGTGTTGCAATCAGAGAAAAGTCGTGTTTCTTCCCAATGAAGTGGCGTATCTGTGAGAATTCAAAGATTTGTTGTTTGGTGAAAGTGAAATCCACATACACGAGTGGCAGAGACGTGAAGTGGCTGGCACATAGCGCCCGCCTGGGGGTTGGCAAGCAAAGCGAGCAGGGGGCAGAGCCCACTAGTACAAATTAAGCAAAAGTGTACCACAAAGGCACAAAACAAGCCTTTGAACCTGAACCCTGGTGAGATATGACAGTTTCAAACACTTTTTGAACACAAATCTATGTAACAATTACCCGTATACAAAAAAATGAGAATAGAATAGAATTACATGTGGATTACAGTGAATAGTCCGTTTTTAACAGCACTTTACACAGTCAAACAGGTTAGACATGGCCTAACATCGCATGGCTCAAATAGGATCATTTTCAACAATATACCACCAAAATATTAGAACATTAGAACACTCTAGACGAGAACAGGCCATTCAGCAGTGTGTCTGTCTGCGGAGAGAGTGTCGACCTCGTCATCGAGAGGTTTACTTACCTCGGCAGTGACATTCATGTGACTCTGGTGACTCTTCCTGTGAAGTCCGTAGATGGATTGAGAGAGCATGTGGGGGGTCATGAGGTAGCTGGAAAGGGGTGTGTGGCGCTCCCGATATTTATGCCAAAGGACGAAGGTCCAAGTCTTTAGAGTCCTGGTGCTCCCTGTCTTGCTATCTGGTTGTGAGACATGGACGCTATTCAGTGACCTGAGACGATGACTGGACTCCTTCATCTGCGCCTTTCTGGGAAATCCTAGGGTATCGTTGGTTTGACTTTGTGTTGCTCATGGAGTCCCGAATGAGGCACATGACCTGCACTGTGAGTGAGCGTCAGTTATGGGACTACGGCCATGTGGTGTGTTTCCCCGAGGGTGATCCGGCTCGTAAGACCCTCATTGTTGGGGACCCGAGTGGCTGGACCAGGCCAAGGGGTCGCCCATGTAACACCTGGCTGTGGCAGACAGAGGGTCATTTCCGGAGGGTGGAACTGGACCGCGTGTCTGCCAACCAGCATCCCGAGTTGCTTCGTCGTGTAGTGGGTGCAGTAACGCTCTGTACCAGTGCCCGCTCCCCAACTTGCCTTGACTTGAATGAAGTATCTTTGCAAATGGAAAAATTCATTTAGGAATAACAAGTCGGTATGGTGTAACATTCGGAGACCAAGAGAATGGATATGAAGGCTGCAGAGTTTCACATTTTTATTTACTTCATCCAAGAGTACTAGGGTGTTGTACCATGTCAGCCATTATGGATGTAATGAGAAGTCAAGCAAAATGACCCCTTTAATTGGCTACCTGAAAAGATTCCAATATGCAAGCTTTCGAGGCAACTGACTTTCTTCAGGCAAGATGTAATCAAGGGTCGCTCATAGGTGAGCACGTGATCATGGATCCTGTTGAGGATGACCGTAGCAAGGACCATGGCCAGCACCGAGAGAGCAGTGGTATCCCCCTACAGTTACCGCAATCCAGGTGAGCAGCCTTCCCTCCCGTTTTCCATTCAGTTGGGATGACGCCGTTTCCCATATCACATGGAAGTGGATAGGATCTAACAACAGCAGAGAGACCGCACCACAGGACACAAAGTCCTGAAATGGGCACAGGGCCAAAGGTTTGGCAAACGTAACATTAAAGCCCAAGATGATGACAAGGGTCTGGTAAGCCCTCAAAGAGTTTCAATGGCACTTAATGATGCAGTTTTTGGCCGGGGTGATGAAGATAAAAGAGGCTCACAACAGCTCAGGCTGTTTTAAATGATTGGTGAGCACAAAAAGGTGGGCAGCAAACCCCATTTGCTAGGGTGCAGGAGGTGATGAGCATTGGAAGGTGCTATAAGACTCAAGCACTTCTCTCTGTTTTGGAAACCTACAATCAAGTTTGGCAGACCTCCCAACCCACTCACCGAGGACCACTGGAGCGCACTTTTAACAGCACTTACAACTTCAGAGGACGTGTCATGGAGAGTCCCATCTAGCAGAACGTGGTGGCGGCTGTCAGCGCTGCTGCTCCTACTGCGGTGAACAGAAGCTCCCACGCTGCGTACAAAAACAATGCCCTCCCTTGTTCCAACAGGTGGGCTCCGGTATTAAAGCACAGTGAAGATCCCCTCAGGCTACAGAAGATCTCACTCCTGAACCGGTGCTTTGTTGGGCGTGCAGGTAAACGTTTTGTTAATTACCAGGTTGAAATGCTGAGGCTAGCAATTCTGAGAGGAGCCGAAGACAAGACGCCCGAGACTGAGACAGTCGAGTCATGAAGTGGAGAAGGCTGATTAACTGTCTCCTCCAGTAAATACCACGTGCTGCTCGTGTCACCTGACGATGACACCATGTATTACTTTGGCAGGCAAGTGAACAAATCTGTGTTGAGAAGACACCAAAAAAAGTCAGCTGGGCCTGCTGCCTAATCTCGTCACCACACAGAGGGTCACCCTGAACTTTGGTCTTCATGCTGCCTTATACAGGGGACGTTAGCAAGAAATGTCTCGTAATCCACAGAAGGGCAGAGCAGACACTTTGTGCTTAGGAGACTGCGGTCCTTGTGCATGTGCGAGCTGTCCCGGTTCAGGGTGGGTCCAGATCCCTTAACTGGTCAGTAGGCCAGTAGGATGGAAGGACAGGGGGAGACAACCTGGTAAACCTACACCCGACATGATAGATGGCAGCCTCCCCAGGCGGCACTACCAAGGCACGCAGGAAACTAGAGTCTGAGAGAGCAGCCTTGTTGTGTCCTGTGGGTTCCACAAGGGGGTGCTGCTGGGATGTGTGATCCTGGGTAAAAGGAGCCATCCTGCCACATTCGGGTGAGTCAGAGTCTGGAGGAAGGAGGACAAAACTTCCCTGGAGGTGCGGAGGAGAGGGAAGAGACAAATAAAAGAGGAATTGTGTGTTTTGAAGAGTCATTGTAAAGGTACCATTGACCATAAATCATTTATTTGAACTCAGGACTTGTGTTTGTGGAGTGGTGCCTGAGGTTTAGGAGGATGCAGTGCCTCCTACTGGTCAGAGTGGGTAGAGACACCCTTCACATCTTCTGTATTCTGGACACTACGGAAGCCGTTATGGAAAAGAGGATGTTGACAAAATTGGATACCTTTTTGAAAAATCCCCCCCCAGCGGGCGCTGTCATGGAGCATTTTTAGCCGGAGGCTCATTCCATCATCGTGCAGCATGTGCTTAGGGTCGTTGTCCTGCTGACAGATGAACCGACGCCCCAGTCTGAGGTCAAGAGCGCTCTGGAGCAGGTTTTCATCCAGGATGTCTCTGTACGTTGCTGCAGTCATCTTTCCCTTTATCCTGACTAGTCTCCCAGTTCCTGATGCTGCCACCACCATGCTTCACTGTAGGGATGGTATTGGCCTGGTGATGAGCGGTGCCTGGTTTCCTCCAAACGTGACACCTGGCATTCACACCAAAGAGTTCAATCTTTGTCTCATCAGACCAGAGAATTTTGTTTCTCATGGTCTGAGAGTCCTTCAGGTGTCTTTTGGTAAAATCCAGGTGGGCTGCCATGTGCCTTTTACTAAGGAGTGGCTTCCGTCTGGCCACTCTACCATGCAGGCCTGATTGGTGGATTGCTGCAGAGATGGTTGTCCTTCTGGAAGGTTCTCCTCTCTCCACAGAGGACCTCTGGAGCTCTGACAGAGTGACCATCAGGTTCTTGGTCACCTCCCTGACTAAGGCCCTTCTCCCCCGATCGCTCAGTTTAGATGGCCAGCCAGCACTAGCAAGAGTCCTGATGGTTTCGAACTTCTTCCACTTACTGATGATGGAGGCCACTGTGCTCATTGGGACCTTCAAAGCAGCAGAAATGTTTCTGTAACCTTTCCCAGATTTGTGCCTCGAGACAATCCTGTGTCGGAGGTCTACAGACAATTCCTTTGACTTCATGCTTGGTTTGTGCTCTGACATGAACTGTCACCTGTGGGACCTTCTATAGACAGGTGTGTGCCTTTCAAATCAGGTCCAGTCAACTGAATTTACCACAGGTGGACTCCAATTAAACATCTCAAGGATGATCAGGGGAAACAGGAGGCACCTGAGCTCAATTTGGAGCTTCATGACAAAAGCTGGGAATACTTATGGACATGGGATTTCTCAATTTATTTATTTTTAATAAATTTGCAAAAATATCAAGTAAACTTTTATCACATTGTCATTATGGGGTGTTGTGTGTAGAATTCTGAGGGAAAAAATGAATTGAATCCATTTTGGAATAAGGCTGTAATATAACAAAATGTGGAAAAAGTGATGAAGCGCTGTGAATACTTTCCGGATGCTCTGTAATTACCTTGGGGTTTTATTCACGAGTGAGGGGGAAATGGGATTGCGAGATTGACATTGATGGGGGCCGTGAGCACAATTATGAGGTCACTGTACTGATCGGTAGTGATGGAGAAGGTGCCGAGTCAGAAGGTGAAACTCTCGATTTACCAGTCACTCTACATCCCTACCCTCACCTACAGTCATGAGCTTTGGATAATGGCTGAAAGAATGAGATTGTGGGTACAACTGAGCTTCCTCCGCAGGGTGGCAGGGCTCCCCCTTAGAGACAGAGTGAGAAGCACAGACATCCGGGAGAGGCTCAGAGCAGAACCATTGACCATCCACATCGAGAGGTGGTTCTTATACGGATTCCTCCTGGACGCCTACCTGTGGAGGTCTCATGGGCATGACCAGCTGAGAGGAGACCTTGGGGAAGACCCAGGGCTCGCTGGGAGGATTAAATCTCTCAGATGGTCTCGGAATGCCTTGGGATCCCACTCTATGAGTTGGCTAGTGCTGCTGGGGAAAATGGCATTTGGGCCTCACTGTTAAGACTGTTACCCCCATGACCTGGCTTCTGATCAGTGTTGGTAAATGGATGGACGGATGGGATAAATAGACAGAAATGCGAATGAATGGTATAATTTGCAGCTTTCGCTATAGGTTAGGTTGTGCGTCACCATTTTAGATTGACGTCATAATCTGAAGTTGGACAAACGTGGATTTGACAGACCAGCCCTGAGTTTCCGAGTAGGTGATCTAATTTGTGGGGGATGTTCCAGTTAAAAATTCCAAACTATCCATCAAATCCATCCATCATCCAACCCGCTATATCCTAACCACAGGGTCACGGGGGTCTGCTGGAGCCAAATCCCAGCCAACACAGGACGCAAGGCAGGAAACACACCCCGGGCAGGGTGCCAGCCCACCGCAGGGCACACGCACACACACACATCAAGGATAATTTAGAATCACCATTCCACCTAAGCTGCATGTCTTTGGACTGTGGGAGGAAACCGGAGTATCCGGAGGAAACCCACGCAGACACGGGGAGAACATGCAAACTCCACGTAGGGAGGACCCGGGAAGCAACCCTGGGTCTCCTAACTGCGAGGCAGCAGCGCTCGCCACTGCGCCAGCGTGCCGCCCATTCCAAACTAAGAACTCAGAAATTCGGACTGCCCAGTTCAAATGGTACGCAGCTTTACTGCCAACAGTGCGCTCTAGAAGCTGCCCCAGAGGAGACATGCTTTGTACAAGTCCCCCTGTCCCGAGCCCTCTTCAGGGCCCCCTCTGCTCCATCGACGCAGTTGAGCTAAATGTGCGCTCGACGCGTCACAGAAAGCAAAACAGATCTACTGTATGTTTTCCAGAAAAGAGGTTTCTCTGAAAGATTTCCAGCGACATCTGATCTCCAGATGCTTCTCTGAACCCTGGGGGCGCCAACAAAGCCACAGGATGACTGCAAGAAATGTCTTTTTCTTCAAAAGGTCTTCTTGCTGTGAAGCACTTGTCGGGACGATCCACTTCTGCGCACTGCACTACAGTAGAGAGCAGGGGTCTCTGTTTCTTGCCGCACTTTGTTAGCTGCACCTGCTGCTCACAGCCACCACTGCCAAGTAGAAGGCCGCACGCCACATGAACATTCGTATTGATCTCACGAATACTGGCAGGCATCACTTCACTCTTAACATGTCTGAAATGAGAAGCCTTTAAGGGACGGGGACACGGCAAATGCAATGGTCGTACTCCATTTATTCTTCCCGATCACTAGCGATGACTCCGAGAAGGCCACTCTGTGCCACCCAGGGTCTCTAGCATCCCCGGAGACCTCTTAGTGTTTTTGTCTTTGTGTCAGTGACCCTCATAAACTGGACATACGGCACGCACCAGACGGGCACACTTGCTCTCATACTCACTGGCATAGCTCACACGTATTTGTGGGAATCCCTACAACAGTGATGGATGGGACCCCCCAACTCCCAAAAAGAAAGCATTTATTTTAAACCCACCCATCTTACTTCTGCAGTCAGAGAACATTCAAATTAACATTTTTTTTGCGTGACCAGCCAATTTGTTGCAGTTTGGAGTTAATGTTGTAATAATGAAACATTTCTCCGGTGTTTTTATTTCCTTAGTTCTGTCTACCTCGGCACATCTTTATTTATAGGCTTGTGGTAATTGGGCCCGTTGGCTGAACACGGAAACCTTACTCTGTTACTATCCATCCATCCAATATCCAACCTGCTATATCCGAACCACAGGATCACGGGGGTCTGCTAGAGCCAAAACACAGGGCGCAAGGCAGGAAACAAACGCCGGGCAGGGTGCCAGCCCACCACAGGGCACACACACACACACACACCAAGTACACACTAGGGACAATTTAGAATCGCCAAGGTTACTTGCCACAAGACAGAGCAACGTGTCACACATCAGCAAGGACCACGGCAGAAACGGAGTCATTCTTCTGCAACAGGGACATTTTAAAGGGGATTTGACCAACACGGTCGCCAGATCTGACACCACCGGACTTCTTCCTGTGGGATTACGCGGAAAGGAAAAGTCTATAGGAACAAGCCTCGCACTGTGGAAGATTGGAAGGAAAACATCCAACGTGAAATTGCTGCTGTTCCCTCTGAGGCGCTTGCCGATACGATTCAGGAACATGGAGCGCTGCTTCGAAATGTGTCTGGCAGGAAACGGAAACCACTTCCAGCATTGCATGTCATGCAATCGATAACACACACGTCAAGGTAGAGAGCGGATTTTTTTTTGGTTCAGATTGCTTCATCCTAACAGGCGTTACGACAGAATATTTAGGGCTTCTTTCAAGTGAATCTCCCTGTAGATTGTGTAGAAATCTCAAAATCAACTTTCCCTTATCTTCGAGAGAGGCAACTGAGCATTAAAAATGAAGATGACTAGTCAGTCAGTCCCAACTACGGGGTCACGGGGGTCTGCTGGAGCCAATCCAAGCACGCAAGGCAGGGTGCCAGCCCACCGCTGGGCACACATTAGGAACAATTTAGAACCGCCAATGCACCTAACCTTCATGTCTTTGGACTGTGGGAGGAAACCCACGCAGACAACATTCAAACTCCATGCAGGAAGGACCCGGAAAGCAAACCCAGGTCTCCTCACTGCCAGGCAGCAGTGTTACCACTGTGCCACCATGCCGCCCTTACGTATATATCCATCCATTATCCAACCCGCTATATCCTAACACAGGGTCTGCTGGAGACAATCCCGGCCAACACAGGGAGCAAGGCAGAAAAGAAACCCTGGGCATGGCACCAGCCCACACACACACCAAGCACAATTTAGGATCGCCAATGCATCTAACTTGCATGTCTTTGGACTACAGGAGGTAACCCACACAGACACAGGGAGAACATGCAAACTCCATGCAGGGAGGACCCGGGAAGCGAACCCCCAGGTCTCCAAACTGCCAGGCAGCAGCGCTACCCACCGTGCCGCTCCCTCTGTTACTATGGAATGCAAAATAAACTCGATATGGAGAATGTGATCTTTTAAGAAAAGCAATGAAAACAAAAAAACACAGAGGGAATACTTGGAAAAACCGCCGTTGGTGACATCTGGGACAGGCCACTGTCACTTCACCTAGACCATTTTGCCTCCGTCTGAATTTGAACACCAACATCTACTACGACTGCTAGGACTACTTCTACTATATCTGCCCCATTTGTCCCCCCACCCCTCTCTTTCTTCCTGTTATCTTTTGACTCCTCATGTGAAGGGCATTACGCATTACTTACCGCTGCAGCGGGGTTACTAGAAAATCACACAGGGCACTTTCTTGGGATGAGGCCATCGTCACCGTCTTTGGCAAAACCTACGATGAAACAGAAAAGACAGAAAAAGAGTCAGCGTCCATGCTGGAGTCCAACTGGAGCAAGACGCCAGTCTGCCACTGAGGCCACACATAAACACTTGGGAAGACAGCCATGCTGACTGGGAGGGACTAGAGGCTGGCGTGTGATCGAGGAGCAAGCAGAATTCTGGCAGGCCAGCGTTAGAAGACACATTGGAGCCACGAAAGGGAAGGCAAAAGGCGAATTGCACGTGAAAAGGAGATTGTACACCCAGAAGATGCCACTCAGACAGTGAGCTAAAACAAACTCGACAACATCCAGAACTGCTTATTGATGATGGAACAGCTCTCTGATACTATAAAAAAAATTGGACAAAATCCACCCTTGATCCTGAAGTTCTCTCTAACTATAGGCCCATCTCCAATCTTCCATTTCTGGAAGTTCTGGAGAAAATAGTTGCAGCTCGACTTCATGACCACCTCAAACTGAATAACTTGATTGAGAAGTTTCAGTCTGGTTTTCGCCCTGGCCATAGTACTGAAACAGCCCTGGTCAGGGTTACTAATGACCTTCTAATGACAGCAGATACTGGTTCTCCTTCTCTACTTATCCTTCTTGATCTGACAGCTGCTTTTGACACGATAGACCATAACATTCTCCTTCATCGCCTGCAATACACTATTGGACTTTCTGGAAATGTTCTTAATGGTTTACATCGTACCTGACTGGTAGAACTGAGTATGTTGCCTTGGGTAGCTCAAAATCTTATACCCACAGTGTTACCTGTGGTGTCCCTCAGGGCTCTGTTTTTGGGCCCTATTCTCTTCAACATCTGTATGCTTCCCCTTGGAACTGTCATTGGCAGACATGGTTTATCCTTCCATTGTTATGCTGATGACACTCAGCTTTACCTCAGGATTACTCCCACCTCCATTAATGCTCCTCTGCCAACATCTACTTTGACTACCTGTTTGGAGGAGATAGAGGCATGGATGAGGCTTAACCTTCTTCAGTTGAACAGATCCAAAACAGAAGCCATCTTAGTTGGCACACCACATCATCTTCGTTCTTCTATTATTACTGGTACAGGGTGGCCCACGAAAAAGTAGCCCGCCTTCCTGCCAGAGTGGCGCGCCGATTGACTACCCTCATCACAAAAGCTGTGTAGACGTAGTGCAAACGTGTGAGTACGAGCTGAGCGACATGTATCCCATTCCACAAAGAATCGCAATAGTGGAGGTGTACGTTCTCACGGGTTCCATTAAGGAAACGCGGGACATTTTTGCAACAATCACAAATTCGGGAGACATTTACAGAAGACAGGATTGTCACCAAAGGATTGTGGCCTCCGAGATCGCCGGACTTAAACACATGTGACTTTTATCTGCGGGGCAATTTGAAGGGAAAAGTGTACGCTAATAACCCGAGAACTTTACACCAGTTGAAAGACAATATTCGTAACGCAGCTCGGAGCATTGGCGCCCCAGAGTTGCGTCGCGTATATGACAACATGCTAAGGCGCGCCTTTAAAATGCATTGACGCACAAGGAGATCATTTTCAGCACTTTCTGTAAAGAGGGAGTAAAGATTTTCGCATTTCAAGTTCTTTCTTTCTTTACGGAAGGGCGCCTTTTTTCGCCAGGGAGGCGGGCTACTTTTTCGTGGGCCACCCTGTATTACATTCTCGGGTCCAAACGTTCCTCTTTCTATATCTGTCACTAATTTGGGTGTTAAAATGGATTCTCAACTCACTTTTGACAGCCATATTAAATATCTTTGAAAATCTTCTTTTTATCATCTCACGAGCGTTGCTAAACTCCGCCCTATACTTACCCTGGCGGATGTGGAGAGACTTGATCACGCCTTTGTCTCCTCCAGGTTGGACTATTGCAGTGCTTCTCAAATAGTGGGGCGCGCCCGGCGCCCCCAGTGCTCCATCAAGGGGGGCGCATTTGACCTCGGGGAACATGCTTTTTTATTTTTCTTTTAAATTTTTTTTGAATTTAGAATGCACTTTAAATCTTTTCTGTTACATTCAATAAAGCTATTCTTTGTTGTAAATTGGTCCATATTTCTTTCTTTTTTTATTCTCTTATACGTTAATAAGGATACAGTGTTATGCAGAGGTGTACTTATAACAATTTTATAGACAAATGATACTATTTATAGTCGCACGGGGGGCGCGAGATGTTTTCTTCTTCCTAGGGGGGGCATGACAGATAATAATTGAGAAGCACTGGACTATTGTAATGCGCTTTTTATCGGGATTCCTGCTAAGAGTATCCAGAGACTCCAGTATATTCAGAACTGTGCTGATGAGGGTGCGAAAGTACGGCCACGTCACTCCTATTTTAAAAAATGCCTTCATTGGCTCCCTGTTTCACTTAGAATAGAGTGTAACGTTTCCCTCCTTACTCATCAGTGTATTTATGGGCATTTCCCCCATTATTTACAGGAACTCCTTACCCGTCATATGTCTTCACGTGCCCTCCGCTCTGTACACATTAACACTCTTCAAGTTCCCAGAACTAAGCTCAGCAGCATGGCTGACAGGACCTGTTCTGCTGTGGCGCCGAGACTGTGGAGCGGATTACCTGAGAGCCCCACAGTCGACTGATGTTTTTAACGAAATTTAGAATCTTATCTTTTTAGAAAGATATCTTATTATTGAAGTATTTTTTTTTTTTAGGTCTTTTTGTTTTATTACTTGTTTATATAAAGTGCAGTATAAATAAAATTTATTATTATGATTATTAAATGACACCAGCTGACAAATCGGAAGCTGGCCTACATATGATTATTATTATTATTATTATTATTATTATTATGAAGTCCTTTACTTTATTTTACTCTGTAGCACTTTGAGATCGTTTATATAAAGTGCAGTATAAATAAAATTTATTATTATTATTATTATTATTATTATTATTATTATTATTATTATGATTATTAAATGACACTGACAGCTGACAAAGCACGCTGGCCTACATCGGGAAGTCCTTTACTTTATTTTACTCTGTAGCACTTTGAGATTGTTTATATAAAGTGCAGTATAAATAAAATTTATTAACGCTGGCCTACATCGGAAGTCCTTTACTTTATTTTATTATTATTATGATTATTATTATTATTATTATTATTATGATTATTAAATGACACCAGCTGACAAACGCTGGCCTACATCGGAAGTCCTTTACTTTATTTTACTCTGTAGCACTTTGAGATTGTTTATATAAAGTGCAGTATAAATGAAATTTATTATTATTATTATTATGATTATTATTATTATTATTATTATTATGATTATTAAATGACACCAGCTGACAAAATAAAACGCTTTTTATTATTATTATTATTATGATTATTATTATTATTATTATTATTATATTATTATGATTATTATTATTATTATTATTATTACTCTGTAGCATTGAGATTATTGCAGTATAAATGACACCAGATTATTATTATTATTATTATTATTATGACAAACAGCTGACAAACGCTGGCCTACATCGGAAAGTCCTTTACTTTATTTTACTCTGTAGCACTTTGAGATTGTTTATATAAAGTGCAGTATAAATAAAATTTATATTATTATTATTATTATTATTATTATTATTATTATTATTATTAAATGACACCAGCTGACAAACGCTGGCCTACATCGGGAAGTCCTGGCGTCACAGCCCTCAGTGCAAACCCCACTTCACTATCACTAATACCCTAAAGGGTAAACGTCCTGTCTCAATCAAGCTAGTTACAAAACCTGACAGTCAAGTGCATGGGACTTACTTCACTGATTTGAAAGTTGGAGCACTTTATATTTTTCAGGCACTTCATTAAAGATTCAGTGATTACATCTCAATTTATTAAAAAATAAAATATAACAATTACCCATATACAAAAAAGTGATAATAGGATGGAATTACATGTGGTAGCAGACTACAGGGAATACACGATTTTTAACAGCACCTTACAATGCCAAACAGGTTAGACAAGGTACACAAGGCCTGACATCGCAAGGCTCAGATATGAAAAAATTCAACAACATACCACCAAAATATTTAGAACACTCTGGACGAGAACAGGCCGTTCAGGCCAACAAAGCTCGCCAGTCCTATCCACTTCATTCTTCTAAAATAAAACATCAAGTCGAGTTTTGAAAGTCCCTAACGTCTTACTGCCCACCACACTACTTGGTTGCTTATTCCAAGTGTCTATCGCTCTTTGTGTAAAGAAAAACCTCCTAATGTTTGTGTGAAACTTACCCTTCACAAGTTTCCAACTGTGTCTCCATGTTCTTGATGAACTCATTTTAATGTCACCGTCTCGATCCACTGCACTAATAACCTTCATCATTTTAAATCCTTCAGTCAGGTCTCCTCTTCATCTCCTTAAGGCTCAGCTCTTTTAATCTTTCCTCATAACTCGTCCCCTGTAGCCCTGAATGCTCTCCTCTGGACCTTCTCTTGTGCTGTTATGTCTGGTGGGCCCAAAACTGCACCCAGGACTCCAGGTGAGGCCTCACCAGTGTGTTATAATGGTTGAGCAGAACCTCCAGTGACTTGTACTCCACACGTCAAGGCGCTATATAACCTGACATTCTGTTACCCTTCTTAATGGCTTCTGAACACTGTTAGATTTGAATACACAATGGGTGGTCTGAATATCAAGAGTCTACCTCATGAGAAGGATTTAGGAGTCGCAGCGGACTCTAAGCTATCGACTTCTCTTGTCAGATTATATAGCGCCTTGATGTGTGGAGTACAAGTCACAGGAGGTTCTGCTTTATTATATTATATTTGGGGCAGCCACCCGTATAATATATCCTGCCTGCAAATGTAGTACATTTTCATAGAGTCCAAAACAGAACTGATTATGAAAGACAAACATGGAGGCTTTAAAGGCCCGCAAAGGAAGTGACGTCATCAAAAGGGACGGAATCGGAAGTGATGTCTTCTGGTCCGGAAGTGACATCAGCAAAGTGGCCGGCACCGAAAGTGATATCTTCTGGTCCGGAAGTGACATCAGCAAAGGGGCCGGCACAGAAAGTAATGTTTTCTGGTCTGGAAGTGACATCAGCAAAGGGGCCGGCACCGAAAGTGATGGCTTCTGAGGTGCTGCAACCTTGCAGGATTTCCCGGGAAAGGTCTGTAGGGAACTGAGAAAGACAGTCAACGTATTCTGCCGCCCCCTGGTCAGATGTTTTATTACAATTACTCAAGCCCTTTAGTGGCCTTCTACTTGCGTATGTGTGACACATGACTCTGCTGTCTGTTTATTGTGACAGCATGGAAAATGTCCGTCTTTTTAAAAGTGACAGATTAGGTGGGGGGTATTAAAAGAAACTGAAGCAGTCTGCATGAGAAACCCCTAAGATCATCTCCAGACCCCGTGTGTGTTGTGAGGCTTCACCCAGACCTGTCCACCCTCCATCAACACCCCCCAACACTCCCCCGGTCTCCAATGCCATAAGCTCCCTCATGGTGGCAGCCGTCCAAACCCGCCAGCATGGCATGAGGCATTGTGTTTTATTGAAAGGCTGCTTTGTATTCGTTTGTGTCTCACTATATTCCAGCTACAATTTCAGTCGGCGCTCGCCGCCCCCCTGATCAGGGCAGAGCGGATTACGTGCTGCGGCCCCGCTGAGGCTTAAGAGACTGCCTGGTGTCTCTGACCGCAGACAGACCTCGAGAAGATCTCAAATGAATAGAAGGGGATTAGATGTAAAATACTGAGAGGCCTGATCATAAAATGGAATCTCAAGCTAATGAACAACACAAGCCATTACCATCCTGCTTTTTATTTCTTGAATGAATTTTGCATGACACAATTCAATTACCAAGGTTTTTCTCTTTCATCTGCTGAAGCTTTTCCCACTTTCATGTGGCGTCGGTGGTCCCCCCATTCTCATCTGTTGCACACGTCCTCACGTGAGACCCCCTTTCTCCTGTCTCTTTTCCTTTGCACCCCCATAGTTTGCACAATCGTGGATGTCTCCCTTCTCTCTATGCAGGGTGAGCCAAAAAGAAATACCGCATTTCAAACGTTTATTCTACAAGATCAAATAAACTTCATTACGACACAAGGAAGGATACACAAAAACTGTGTTGTAAAAATGACGTCTTCAAGGTGGTGGCCATCATTAGCGATACACTCCTTGAGACCATTTCTGAACGCTCGCTTGACTCAAAGGGAATGGAGGCGATTTTGTGGCGAATAGCATCCTTAAAGGGCTTCAAGGTTTGGAGGTCGGTGTTTGTGTAGACCTTCGACTTGAGATGAAATCACACTGAGCGAGATCAGGCGAACGTGAAGGCCACCTGACATCACCGTGTAGGGAGATCAGCTTCCCCGGAAACGTCTCCTGCCAACCTTGCATGGATCTTCGCCTAAGACGTATGAGCTGTCACTCCAGACATCCACCACATCCATTTCTTCCAGTTCTCTAGCATTTCAATGTGACGTTCTGAAGTGACGGTGACCGTTGGTCCTCCCTCCTCAAAAAAGTAAGGGCCTACTATGCCAATTAATAAAGTGTCTGTCTGTCTATCTATCTATCTAACTATCTATTATATAGTGCCTTTCATTCTATCTATCTATCTATCTATCTATCTATCTATCTATCTATCTATCTATCTATTATATATGCCTTTAATCTATCTATCTATCTATCTATCTATCTATCTATCTATCTATCTATCTATCTATCTATCTATCTATCTATCTATCTATCTATCTATCTATCTATCTGTTATATAGTGCCATTCATTCTATCTATCTATCTATCTATCTATCTATCTATTATATAGTGCCTTTCATCTATCTATCTATCTATCTATCACCGTGCGGGGGTCTCTAATGAAGTTCACAAGGGTTGGTTTCATCTAACATTTTGCTTATTTGAGCAGCCATTCAAATGAAAATGGGCCTCATCGCTGATATCACATGACGATGGCATCTCGATGAACAGTTTGCAGAATGTTGGTGCACAACTCTCTACGGCTCTCCCAGTCTCTCTCAGTGAGGTCCTGCACTGCCATTATTTTGTATGGATGGAAGTGAAGGTCCTCGTGTAAAATCAAAGACGTGTTGGAAATGCCGAAGACAGAAGTACGCTGAACGTCTGGGAGACTGTAAAATGGATACCCTTACAGCTCGGAAGTTTTCTGGTGTTTGTACGGCCTGGAGATTTTCCGTTCAATGTTTTACCCATCGATCTAAATTTAGCCACCCACCGTCCTAATTGGGATGTCACCATTAGGAGGAATGCTGAAGTGAGTTCGGAAGGCATGTTTGCGTAGTGATGATGAATTTACACACAGGACCAATGCAAATGGCAAGGGAAAAAAAAAAATGACAAGGGATCGCCTA
Source organism: Polypterus senegalus (assembly GCF_016835505.1). Taxonomy (NCBI): domain Eukaryota; kingdom Metazoa; phylum Chordata; class Cladistia; order Polypteriformes; family Polypteridae; genus Polypterus; species Polypterus senegalus. The sequence goes on from NC_053154.1 coordinate 334,366,114, forward strand.
TTAAAGGACCCCCCATCTCAACTCACTCTACCTCGTGCCATGACCTTGAGAAACGTGCCACTTCATTTTGGCTCATATAGACGTTAAGACGTTCGGGACTTTCAAAACTCGACTTGATGTTTTCTTGGAGGAAATAAGTGGACAGGACTGGTGAGCTTTGTTGGGCTGAATGGCCTGTCCCCGTCTAGAGTGTTCTAATGTTCTAATATGTAGGCTTAATGCAGCTTTTCTCAACCTTTAAGTATTTGCGACCCGAGTTTTCATAACAGTTTTAATCACACACCCCTAATGTTTTTTGAAACCCTAATAAAAAGTTTTATTATCCCGTAAATGTCAATAGGGACTCTACTCTGTTGGGCCCTTGACCAGCAATTGCTGAGCGCTTTGAGTAGTGAGAAAAATGCTATATAAATGCAAAGAATTATTATTATTATTATTATTATTATTATTAAACCTACTTAACTTTTATTGACATTTATCTAACTCTACATTTATTTTTCTAGTATCAGAATGTAGTTTAATTTAATTTGTTTTGGTTTCAATAGATGTATTTTTCATATTTTCAATTCTTGGTTTCTTTTTTTCACATCTTTGAGCCCCTTTTTTGTTACTTTGTGCCCCCCACAGGTTGAGAACCGCCAGCTTAATAATACATCATCACTTCTCTCCTCACAACAGATCTATGACATCAACTCCCATAACCCTCCTGTTTGTTCCTCCACCAGATTCTTGCAGTAAGCCATCTAGTCCAGTTGTCTTCCCACACTTCATTCTTTCCAGGAATTGCAAAAATTCACACAAAGATGCTCACATATTGAAGCTAAAAAAGGGCGACCTTTTAACCCATCGAGATTTAGTGTAGGGGTCATGAATTACGTGGCCAGCAATCCCCCAGATTGGGGATACAAAGAATAGCAACTCCCTCAAGAAGGCAAAATAACAGTGGAAACAGTTTAAAGTAAAAATATAAAATTTGAATGAAATGTAAAAACTAGGGCTGCTGTTCAAGTAAAAAAACATAATCGCGATTAATCACACAATTAAAATGTCTGATTCAAATTAACTACAAATGAATCACATTATTTCCATCGAGCGTATTAATGTTTTATAAAGCAGAAATAACTCAGTGATTCATTTTCAGTACAAACCACTTTCAACAATCACGTGCCTATACATTTTTTGTTTAAGTGTTGTCACAGATGGCCGGGATTCTTGTCCGACTGGGACGCCTCTTCATTCTATGGACCGGGGGAGCAAGCCTGGTCGGGACAGTACCTCCCCCTGAATGCTAGATGGCAGCCCCCCCTGGGATTTTGGAACTCAAGCTTATTGGGGTTTGTGGCCACCACCAGGGGGGCACAGCAGTGGTTCCTGAGCCCATGTGGGCGGTTCTTGCGCCACACCTGGAAGTGCAGCTGGAAATGGGGTCATCAAACACCTGGAACTCTTCCGGGTGGGCTGTAAAAGGAGCCAGCAGCCACCACTCCGGGAGCCAGAGTAGGGAGGAGGGAGACAAAGAGGAGTGGAGGAGAAAGAGAAGAAGTATTGCGCTGATTGTGCGATGGTGCTTGTGGGAATGGGGGAGGCGTCACCCACAGGCGAAGAAAAAATGAAAACATGTATTTGTTTTATCGCCTTTGTCACAGTGTGTTACTGCTTATTGAACAGTTTAGTGCAACAGAAACAACTGATGTGCGAATCGCTCAAAAGCTCAAGGTAAGTTTGTATTCTTATTTGAGCCGCATCACAATACAAATTAGTCTCACACTTTGATTGGCTCTGTCAATAATTCTGTCTCTAAAATGAAATGAAGATGATAAATGATTGATTTTCTGATTATTTATTGTATGTATTGTATTTATTATATTTCTGATGATTTATTCAGCCAGTTGCTTAAGCAGATCAGTTTATTAACACTGGATGTTAAAATGATGGTATCCAGTGTGACCAGCAGAGGGTGTAGCACCACCCCAAACCCCCAGACACAATTACACAGCACAGTCCTGGGTTCAAACAGAAGATACTGTATATATATATAAACTGCTCAAAAAAATGAAAAGAACCCTTTTGAATCTGAGTGTAGCATCAAGTCAATGACACTTCTGGGCTGTTGATCTGCTCAGTGAAGTAGCAGAGGGTCTTGTCCATCACTTTCAGCTGCTTTGGTGCACTAGATTGGGAAGAAAACAATGAGACGACCCCCAAAACAGGAATGAATGGCTTAACAGCTGGAGGGAGGCCACTGACATCTTTTCTGGCTGTTTTTTCATTGTTTTGCGTTTGGCTACTACTGGTAGCATGAGACGATACCTGGACCCTACAGAGGTGGCACAGTTAGTCCAACTTCTACCGGATTGCAGGCAAATCAATACCACATTGAGTGGCATTGCCAGAAGTTTTGCTGTGTCTCCCAGCACAGTCTCGAGGGCATGGAGGAGATTCCAGGAGGCAGACAGACAGTACCTCTAGGAGAGCTGGACAGGGCTCCTCGTAGAAGGTCCTTAACCCATCAGCAGGACACACCAGTATCTGCTCCTTTGGGCAACAGGATGAGCACTGGCAGAGCCTACAAAATGTCCTCCAGCAGGCAGGCTGGCCACTGGTGTGAATGTCTCTGAGCAAACAATCAGAAACAGACTTCATGAGGGCGGCCTGAGAGCCCAAAGTCCTCGAGTGGGCACTGTGGAGCTCAGTTGGCATTTGCCATAGAATACCAGAATTGGCAGGTCCACCACTGGCGCCCTGTGCTTCTCACAGATGAGAGCAAATTCACCCGGAACAGACGTGAAAGGGACTGGAGAAGCCGTGGAGAACGTTATGCTGCCTGAAACATCGTTCAGCAGGAGCGGTTTAGTGGGGGGTCAGTGATGGTCAGTCTGGGAAGGCAAATCCATGGACGGACACACAGACCTGTACAGGCTGGACAACGGTGGGCACCTTGACTGCCATTAGGTATCCGGATGAAATCCTTGACCCCATTGTCAGACCCTATGCTGGTTCCTCCTGGCGCACGACAATGCCCGGCCTCATGTGGCGAGAGGATGAAGGAGTTGATACCATTGACTGCCCCCCCTCACTCACTCGCCTGACCTCAATCCAATAGAACACCTCTGGGTGGGACATCACGTTTCGGTCCATCAGACACCTCAGCCTGTCCAGAAGCTCAGTGATGCCCTGGTCCAGATCTGGGAGGAGATCCCCAGGACACCATCCGTCGTCTCATTAGGACGTTGCCAGGCATGGGGGAGTGGAGAGGGCATACAAACAACCGAGTTATGATTTGGAGTTACTGCAATGACATTTCGGCCAAATGGAGTCGCCTGCCCGCCTGCCTGCCTGCCCCATCATTTGTTCACTTTGATTTTTGGGGTGTCTTTGAATTCAACCCTCTCGCTGTCGGTTGATCGTTTTCATTTCCATTCTTTCGTTCCTCACACATCACGATGTCCGTCCATAGCAGTAGAGACAGCCAGCAGGATTTTTTCCCATTGAGATCTGACGTGTTTTCAAAGTGTTCCTTTAATTTTTTGAGCAGTTTATATATATTTTATTGTACAATACCTCCAAATCTTTTTCACTACAGTATAATACAAAATCCTCTTGCCGTCCTTCCACATCTCCCACGCAGTCTCATCCACTCTCTTCCCGTCTCTGACCATCCACGCAGAAAACTCAGCTACTTTTTATTCTGGTGCCACAGTATTGCACATTGGAAGCATTCCTGGGTCAGGTGGGACCCCTTCAAAAAGAGGGTATAACAATCCCCTGCAGCTCCCCCTGGAGGTACCCAAGATCCCTGACAGGGCTATTCTATGAGACAACAGTTCCCACCCTGCCCTGTGGGTATCCATATGGGAGTACCACCAGTGTGAGGCTGCCAGTGTGTGCATTGGCGTAACTCAACCCTTCTGTCCTCATATCATTGCCCCCTGCCCTGGCAAGGAACCTACCTCAGTCCTGATGAGGACGCCTGTACATCCAACACAGGACTATCTTCAAATACAAATCAAGTCAAGTTGGGGAGCGGGCACTGGTACACCACGCTGCCGCACCCACAACACGGTGAAACAACTCTGGATCCCGGTTGGCAACCCCCCAGGGCAGACACGCAGTCCAGTTCTACTCTCCAGAAATGACCCTCCATCTGCTGCAGCCAGGTGTTATGTGGGCGACCCCTTGGCCTGGTCCAGCCACTCGGGTCCCCAACAATGAGGGTCTTACAAGCCGGATCACCCTCGGGGATCGGCCGTTGTGCCGTAACTGACGCTCCCTCACAGTGCAGGTCATGTGCCTCAATCGGGACTCCATGAGCAACACAAAGTCAAACCAACGGTACCCAAGGATTTTCCGGAGAGACACACATGAAGGAGTCCAGTCTTCATCTCAGGTCACTGGATAGCGTCCATGTCTCACAACCATATGCTGTAGCAAGACAGGAAGCACCAGGACTCTAAAGACATGGACCTTCGTCCTTTTGCAGATATCGGGAGCGCCACACACCCCTTTCCGGTGACTTCATGACCCCACGTCTACTGACTTCATAGGAAGAGTCACCAGAGTCACATGAATGTCACTGCCAAGGTAAGCAAACCTCTTGGTGAGGTTGACACTCTCACCACAGACAGACACACTGCTGATGGCCGTGCCCAGGAGGTCATTAAAGGCCTGGCTCTTTGGTTTTTATCAGGACCCTCACAAGCCCAGACACTCAGACTCCTCAAAAGTCAAGATCTGTGAATCTTTCTTCACCAACAGATGCCCCACAGCCACTGGACCCCACGATGCTGCCCACCACCCAGTCCATACAAGCATTGAACAGAGTAGGAGCAGAACAGACCGCTGACAAACACAGAGGGTCTGCCTCCTGCTCTCTGCACAGCACTCACAATACCAGTGGACAGGCCAAATACAGAAAACAAAAAAATGTGTTCACAAGGGACATGTGTTGGGAAACGTTACTTTTAAAATGAATTTAGTTATTCGTTACTTACAAAAAAAGTAACTAAATCATCAAGTCAAGTCAAGTCAAGTTGGGGAGCAGGCACTGGTACAGCGTGTTGCCTCACCCGCCACATATCAAAACAGCTCGGGATCCCGGCTGGCAACCCCCCAGGCAGACAAGCAGTCCAATTCCACCCTCTATCTGCCGCAACCAGGTGTTACGTGGGCGACCCCTTGGCCTGGTCCTACCCACAGGGAATCATGCCACATGGCCGTAATGCCACAACTGACGCTCCCTCATTGAGCAGGTCATGTGCCACATTGGGGCAACACAAAGTCAAACCAGCGGCACCCAAGGATTCTCCAAAGAGACACAAGAGTCCAGTTTTCGTCTCAGGTCACTGGACAGCATCCATATCTCTCAACCATATCACTAAATATGTAATGTAGTAGTTTATTATAAAATCTGATGTATTACAAACTGTGCGTTTTCCTTGCGAGATATGAAAGCCATACTTGTAATCAAAATAAATCAGTTTCCCTGAACAAAGAAAAAACTGCGCTATTCATGACTACTGCATTCCCAGATCAAGACAGATGAAAACATAAAGCAGGACAGACTGAAAAACAAAAAAAAAACATTTAAACATGTTTTATGGTTATGGATCATACAAGATGGCCTGATGGGGTCGTTAATTTAGATGTCTTAAACTGCGCATTGCCATGGAGTAGATTGTATAAAATACTGTAAGTCCAACTATCTTAACCTTCAGGCCCAATGGATGGAAATATTAGCCTGATCGCTGTGCACTGCCATATTTGAATGGTTCCAGTATTGTTCAGGCTAATGTATGTTATAATGTAGGCTACAGAATACAATGAAATAAACAACAACAACAACAACAACAACATGCCATGTCTGCTCTGGGGGAAGTCAGAGTGAGCTATAAGAAGTCGAGTGATTCTGCAGGCATGCGTACCGTGCTGTTTCAGGTCACATATCCTTCCATGGCCCATGTATTCGTCACCAGGGACAGGGCTGACCCTCTGATATTCCATCTCGCCCTCAGACCTGCACCTCGACAGCCTCTTGAATTCTTTGCAGCGCCTGTATCGTCTCGTTCTGGACGTTGTGCTGTGCTGCACGATGTGACTTGTTTTTAAACCTTCAATATGTGAACGCAGCAATGCTGACAGAAGTGAAACTCATTCTCTCATTCCCTTGTATAAAACATGTTTGATCTGAACTAATCACATGTTATTCAGGCTGGCACAGTGGGTAGCGCTGCTGCCTTACAGTACGGAGACCCCGGTTTGCATGTTCTCCCCGTGTCTGCGTGGGTTTCCTCACACAGTCCAAAGACATGCAGGTTAGGCGCATTGGCGATCCTAAATTGTCCCGTGTGTGTGTGTGCCCTGTGGTGGGCTGGCGCCCTGCCTGGGGTTCATTCCTGCCTTGCGCCCTGTGCTGGCTGGGATTGGCTCCAGCAGACCCCCTGTGTTTGGATAAGCAGGTTGGAAGATGACTGACTGATATGTTATTCTTTGTACTTGAGGAGCTAGGGCATATTTGAAACGACATGTGCAAAAAATATGAGACGGATCACACTCCTTATCGATTCAATATGGCGTACAGTGTTGTATGTTCCAGTACGGGACAGTCCCATATTTTAAGTAAAGGGTGGCAACTCTACTGGTGTGTGTGGATGAAGATTATCATGAAACAACACGGGACATTAGGACAACCTAGACAAGAACAGGCCATTCAGACCAACAAAGCTCGCCAGTCTTATCCACTTCACTCTTCCAAAATAACATCAAGTCGAGTTTTGAAGGTCCCCAAAGTCCTCCTATCTACCACACTGCTTGGTCACTTATTCCATGTGTCTCTATGTAAAGAAAAACTTCCATGATGTTTATGCTGTAGCATGCGGCCGGGATGCCTCCATGCTGGGAGGACCAGGGGATCAAGCGTGTCCAAAGCGTTACCTCCACCGGGATGCTAGATGGCAACCTCCCTGGGTTACAGCGGTGCCTCACACTCCCGCAGGGACTTCATAAGAGTTGGAATGTGGTACAGCTCTGTTGGGATCTGCAGGCGCCACCAGGGGGTGCTGCAGCAGGAGCTGCTCAGTCCTTAGTCCTTATGGGCAGTTCTTCTGCCACACCCGGAAGTGCTGCCGGCAATCAAGCACCTGGAGCACTTCTGGGTGCCTTATGAAAGGAGCCAGCAGCCACTACTCGGGAGTCAGAGTCACGAAGAGGAAGACGAAGCCTGATCCAAAGGGAAGGAGAAGAGAGAGAAGAATATTGTGTTTGTGCTGTGCTTGTGGTGGGCTATGTTGTGCTTGTGGGAACGAGGAAGGCGTTGCCAACAAGGTAAAAAACCAGTGTGTGCCTTGAACTTCTGTCCCACGCTTGTCTATATCGGGTTTAGCTGGCTGTGCCAGGCTAAGTGGTCCATAATGCAAAATTTACCCATAACAAGTTTCCAAAAGGGTGCCCAGTGTTCTCATTAAAGTCATTTTGAAGTCACCACCTCGACCCACAAGACTACTTTAGTCATGTCTCCACTTAATATCCATCCGTTTAAACTGGAAAGGCTCAGCTCTTTAAATCTTTCCTCATGGACCCCGTGATCATCAGAGGTGACTGTGTGGTGTGCGAGGGTGCAGACCTATAAATACCTGGGAGTGCAGCTGGATGATAATTTAGATAATAGTTCTCCATGATAATTTAACTGGACTGCCAATACTGATGATCTGTGGAAGAGAGGACAGAGCCGACTATACTTCCTTAGAAGGCTGGCGTCCTTCAACATCTGTAATAAGATGCTGCAGATGTTCTATCAGACGGTTGTGGCGAGCGCCCTCTTCTACACGGTGGTGGGCTGGGGAGGCAGGCTCTATTGTAGTCACTGAGCTGGACAGTTTGACATCCGTGGCAGAGCGACGGGCGCTGAGCAGGCTCCTGTCAATCATGGAGAATCCACTGCATCCACTGAACAGGATCATCTCCAGACAGAGGAGCAGCTTCAGCGACAGACTGCTGTCACCGTCCTGCTCCACTGACAGACTGAGGAGACCCCACACTATGCGACTCTTCAATTCCACCAGGGGGGTAAACGTTAACATTATACAAAGTTATTGTCTGTTAAACCTGCATTGTTATTACTCTTTAATTTAATATTGTTTATATCAGTTTCAATTTCCCCTTGGGATTAATAAAGTATCTATCTATCTATCTATCTATCTATCTATCTATCTATTACATAGTGCCTTTCACCTATCTATCTATCTATCTATCTATCTATCTATCTATCTATCTATCTATCTATCTATCTATCTATCTATCTATTATGCCTTTCAGATCTGTCTATCTATCTGACTCATCCTCTGTAGTCCCCCTTAATCAGCCCAGTCGCTCTTCTCTGGACCTTCTCCAGTGCTGTTATGTCATTTTTGTAGCCTGGAAACCCAAACTGCACACAGTACTCAAGATGAGGCCTCACCAGTGTGTTATAAAAGTTGAGCAGAACCTCCTGTGACTTGTACTCCACACGTCAAGGCGCTATATAACCTGACATACTCCTTAATGGCTTCTGAACACTGTCTGTCAGTTGATTGGTGTTATATTCACTATGACTCCTAAGTCCTTCTCATTAGACATACGTTCGATTTTCAGACCTCAAGGCGCTATATAACCTGACATTCTGTTAGCCTTCTTAATGGCTTCTGAACACTGTCTGGCAGTCGATATCTTAGAGTCCACTATGACTCCTAAATCCTCTCATAAGGTGGACTCTCAATTTTCTGACCGGCCATTGTGTACTCAAACCTCATATTTTTACTTCTTATGTCTAATTCTTTACATTTACTGACATTAAATTTCATCGTCCACAAATCTGCCCAAGCCTGTCTGCTGGCCAATTCCTTCTGTGATGATTCAGCAGATTCTCAGTTATCTGCTAATCCACCTACCTTGGTATCATCTGCCATCTAAACCAGCTTGTTACTTATATGACTATCCAAATCTATACTAATAAAAGGCAGAGCCCTCACTCACTGACTCACTGACTCATCACTAATTCTCCAACTTTCCGTGTAGGTAGAAGGCTGAAATTTCGCAGGCTCATTCCTTACAGGTTACTTACAAAAGTTAGGCAGGCTTTATTTCGAAGTTCTATGCGTAATGGTCATAACTGGAACCTATTTTTCTCCATATGCTGCAATGGACGTTAGCCCGATGGCCGTGGGGGGCGGAGCTGCGTGTGACATCATCACGCCTCCCACGTAATCACGTGAACTGACTGTGACCGCAGTACGTAGAAAAGATGGAGGAGCCCCCAAAGAGTGCTGAAGAAAAACATCGAATACTTTATTCACGAGATACAAGTTTAATGAGAAGACACGAGGTATAAACGAGACTTTGGATCACTTTGTAACGGAGTTAAAATTGCTGTAGCGAGAAACTTTTAAGTGCCGGGTCTTAGCTAACATTAAATAACGCCTTTCTTTACACCTTTTTTCCTTTTATCCCAAACCAAAGCCTTTCTCTCTTAACACTGCAGAGGACACAAAACTAATTTTCTTTAATTGCTGGTAATGCCGGTAAGGCACATTACTAGAGGCAGAAATTTGAACGTTCACATAGAAAATGTAATTTCTATACCACAGCCGTCGTGTAGCGCCTTTCAAAATGGACCTACTACCGAGAGATGATCCATATACATTTTAGCTGCTGTTAGTTACTTACCTGTTGTGTTACACCGTCTTTAAAATGTACTTTACCCGCAACCACTCGAGTAGTGCTCAATGTAGCTGTACTTCTTAAAACGTTAATGTTTTACTGTTTAATAACTTATAGATTACATTTGATTATTTTTCCCTTGCACTCATACACACATATAGACACATACATATATATACACATACATATACCTGTGTGTATGTTTGAATGTATGTATCTATGTATGTGTATGTATATATATATTGTGGTCGGAGGAGAGGAGGGCTTGTGCCTCCCCCAGACTGCAAGGGGGCGTCCGTCCTGGTGGAAGTCGGGAGGCAGAAGACGGAGCTGGAGAGAGGACAGGAGGCGGCCAGAGGAAAGGCACAGTGACTATGGGCCCTGGACTTTTGGGGGATTCGGTGCTGAAGGCACTGGGGTTTTGTGAGTGCACGAATTTATAACTTGTACATATTATAAATAAACAGTATGTGGTGCAAAATATGTCGTCCGTCTGTCTGTGCTGGGGCCAGCGTTCACAATATATATATATACACACACACCTATCTACATTTTATATACACACACATACATACACACACACACAAATACTGTATATAATTTGTGTGTGTGTATATATGATGTAGATAGGTATGGATATATATATATGTGTATATGTAGATATGTGTGTATATATATGTACTGTATATATGTATATATCAATATATATATATATGTAGACTCAAACCGATTATAACTGCAGCAATCCAAGATGTGAGAAAACACTAAAAAGGAGGCATGTCAGACATCGTGGTACATTTTCTGATGCAGCTACCGAAAATAACTTTGTGACACTGTGGCCAAATACACAAAACAATTACATTGACAATCACGTTACGTTATTTTTAAAATGTTTCCTTTTCTTTTTCATAACTTCTTTAACACACAACTTCGCTGCGAAGTGTGGATATTTTGCTATATATATATATATATATATATATATATATATATATATCTATACTCATAAAGGCAAAGCCCTCACTGACTGACTGACTCATCACTAATTCTCCAACTTCCCGTGTAGGTAGAAGGCTGAAATTTGGCAGGCTCATTCCTTACAGCTTACTTACAAAAGTTGGGCAGGTTTC